>NW_026729292.1:92500-107500 GCF_030272615.1 Cryptomeria japonica
ATGCGAGGCGAGGGATGCGGCGGGAAGGCCCCGACGGCTAAACGGAAGAGGCTGCAGGGCCGCCTCGGAATGGTCCAAGCATCGGATGCGATTGGGACGACTACCAGTGCCAACCCCTTATCCCGCGATGCGTCCGATACACAGATAGTTCCAAGGCGGCCGAGGAGCCTCACCGCATATCAATCGGGGTGCGAGGCGAGGGATGGGGCGGGAAGGCCCCAACGGCTAGACGGAAGAGGCTTCAGGGCCACCTCGGAATGGTCCAAGCATCGGACGCGCTTGGGGCGACTGCCAGTGCCAACCCCTTATCCCGCGATGCGTCCGATACACAGATGGTTCCAAGGCGGCCGAGGAGCCTCACCGCATAGCAATCGGGGGTGCGAGGCGAGGGATGGGGCGGGAAGGCCCCAACGGCTAGACGGAAGAGGCTTCAGGGCCGCCTAGGAATGGTCCAAGCATCGGACACGCTTGGGGCGACTACCAGTGACAGCCCCCTATCCCGCGATGCGTCCGATACGAAGATGGTTCCAAGGCGGCCGAGGAGCCTCACCGCATAGCAATCGGGGTGCGAGGTGGGGGATGCGGCGAGATGGCCCCAACGGCTAGACGGAAGAGGCCACAGGGCCGCGTCGGAATAGTCCAAGCATCGGACGCGCTTGGGGCGACTACCAGTGACAACCCCTTATCCCGCGATGCGTCCGATACGAAGATAGTTCCAAGGCGGCCGAGGAGCCTCACCGCATAGCAATCGGGGTGCGAGGTGGGGGATGCGGCGAGATGGCCCCAACGGCTAGACGGAAGAGGCTGCAGGGCCGCCTCGGAATAGTCCAAGCATCGGACGCGCTTGGGGCCACTACCAGTGACAACCCCTTATCCCGCGATGCGTCCGATACGAAGATAGTTCCAAGGCGGCCGAAGAGCCTCACCGCATAGCAATCGGGGTGCGAGGTGGGGGATGCGGCGAGATGGCCCCAACGGCTAGACGGAAGAGGCCACAGGGCCGCCTCGGAATAGTCCAAGCATCGGACGCGCTTGGGGCGACTACCAGTGACAACCCCTTATCCCGCGATGCGTCCGATACGAAGATAGTTCCCAGGCGGCCGAGGAGCCTCACCGCATAGCAATCGGGGTGCGAGGCGAGGGATGCGGCGAGATGGCCCCAAAGGCTAGACGGAAGAGGCTGCAGGGCTGCCTCGGAATAGTCCAAGCATCGGACGCGCTTGGGGCGACTACCACTGCCAACCCCTTATCCCGCGATGCGTCCGATACACAGATAGTTCCGAGGCGGCCGAGGAGGTGGGGGATGCAGCGAGATGGCCCCAACGGCTAGACGGAAGAGGCTGCAGGGCCGCCTCGGAATAGTCCAAGCATCGGACGCGCTTGGGGCGACTACCAGTGACAACCCCTTATCCCGCGATGCGTCCGATACACAGATAGTTCCGAGGCGGCCAAGGAGCCTCACCGCATAGCAATCGTGGTGCGAGGTGGGGGATGCGGCGAGATGGCCCCAACGGCTAGACGGAAGAGGCTGCAGGGCCGCCTCGGAATGGTCCAAGCATCGGATGCGCTTGGGGCGACTACCACTGCCAACCCCTTATCCCGCGATGCGTCCGATACACAGATAGTTCCAAGGCGGCCGAGGAGCCTCACAGCATAGCAATCAGGGTGCGAGGCGAGGGATGCGGCGAGAAAGCCCCAACGGCTAGAGGGAAGAGGCTTCAGGTCCGCCTCGGAATGGTCCAAGCATCGGACGCGCTTGGGGCGACTACCAGTGACAACCCCTTATCCCGCGACGCGTCCGATACACAGATAGTTCCAAGGCGGCCGAGGAGCCTCACCGCATAGCAATCGGGGTGCGAGGCGAGGGATGCGGCGAGAAGGACCCAACGGCTACACGGAAGAGGCTTCGGGGCCGCCTCGGAATGGTCCAAGCATCGGACGCGCTTGGGGCGACTACCAGTGACAACCCCTTATCCCGCGACGCGTCCGATACACAGATAGTTCCAAGGCGGCCGAGGAGCCTCACCGCATAGCAATCGGGGTGCGAGGCGAGGGATGCGGCGAGAAGGACCCAACGGCTAGACGGAAGAGGCTTCGGGGCCGCCTCGGAATGGTCCAAGCATCGGACGCGCTTGGGGCGACTACCAGTGACAACCCCTTATCCCGCGACGCGTCCGATACACAGATAGTTCCAAGGCGGCCGAGGAGCCTCACCGCATAGCAATCGGGGTGCGAGGCGAGGGATGCGGCGAGAAGGACCCAACGGCTAGACGGAAGAGGCTTCGGGTCCGCCTCGGAATGGTCCAAGCATCGGACGCGCTTGGGGCGACTACCAGTGACAACCCCTTATCCCGCGACGCGTCCGATACACAGATAGTTCCAAGGCGGCCGAGGAGCCTCACCGCATAGCAATCGGGGTGCGAGGCGAGGGATGCGGCGAGAAGGACCCAACGGCTAGACGGAAGAGGCTTCGGGTCCGCCTCGGAATGGTCCAAGCATCGGACGCGCTTGGGGCGACTACCAGTGACAACCCCTTATCCCGCGACGCGTCCGATACACAGATAGTTCCAAGGCGGCCGAGGAGCCTCACCGCATAGCAATCGGGGTGCGAGGCGAGGGATGCGGCGAGAAGGACCCAACGGCTAGACGGAAGAGGCTTCGGGTCCGCCTCGGAATGGTCCAAGCATCGGACGCGCTTGGGGCGACTACCAGTGACAACCCCTTATCCCGCGACGCGTCCGATACACAGATAGTTCCGAGGCGGCCGAGGAGCCTCACCGCATAGCAATCGGGGTGCGAGGCGAAGGATGCGGCGAGAAGGACCCAACGGCTAGACGGAAGAGGCTTCGGGTCCGCCTCGGAATGGTCCAAGCATCGGACGCGCTTGGGGCGACTACCAGTGACAACCCCTTATCCCGCGACGCGTCCGATACACAGATAGTTCCAAGGCGGCCGAGGAGCCTCACCGCATAGCAATCGGGGTGCGAGGCGAGGGATGCGGCGAGAAGGACCCAACGGCTAGACGGAAGAGGCTTCAGGGCCGCCTCGGAATGGTCCAAGCATCGAACGCGCTTGGGGCGACTACCAGTGACAACCCCTTATCCCGCGACGCGTCCGATACACAGATAGTTCCGAGGCGGCCGAGGAGCCTCACCGCATAGCAATCGGGGTGCGAGGCGAGGGATGCGGCGAGAAGGACCCAACGGCTAGACGGAAGAGGCTTCAGGGCCGCCTCGGAATGGTCCAAGCATCGGACGCGCTTGGGGCGACTACCAGTGACAACCCCTTATCCCGCGACGCGTCCGATACACAGATAGTTCCGAGGCGGCCGAGGAGCCTCACCGCATAGCAATCGGGGTGCGAGGCGAGGGATGCGGCGAGAAGGACCCAACGGCTAGACGGAAGAGGCTTCAGGGCCGCCTCGGAATGGTCCAAGCATCGGACGCGCTTGGGGCGACTACCAATGACAACCCCTTATCCCGCGACGCGTCCGATACACAGATAGTTCCGAGGCGGCCGAGGAGCCTCACCGCATAGCAATCGGGGTGCGAGGCGAGGGATGCGGCGAGAAGGACCCAACGGCTAGACGGAAGAGGCTTCAGGGCCGCCTCGGAATGGTCCAAGCATCGGACGCGCTTGGGGCGACTACCAGTGACAACCCCTTATCCCGCGACGCGTCCGATACACAGATAGTTCCGAGGCGGCCGAGGAGCCTCACCGCATAGCAATCGGGGTGCGAGGCGAGGGATGCGGCGAGAAGGACCCAACGGCTAGACGGAAGAGGCTTCAGGGCCGCCTCGGAATGGTCCAAGCATCGGACGCGCTTGGGGCGACTACCGTTGCCAACCCCTTATCCCGCGATGCGTCTGATACACAGATAGTTCCGAGGCGGCCGAGGAGCCTCACCGCATAGCAATCGGGTTGCGAGGCAGATTATTGGGAAGGGAACCCCCTGGGATGCGGCTCAAGCAGTGCCCAAAGGGACTGGAATGCGGAATCACATCGAGAGACCCAAATGCTATACGAGGGCTCAAATCGAATTATCGATTTGGCCACGACATGGACGCATCGGAACGACTACCTTTGCCGAACCACTCGCAATTGCATCCATACCGAAACCAATAGACATTTCCGTTAGAGCCCTCGCATAGCATTCGGGAATCTCGCATGCCCCTCTAAATCGACCAATGCTGGCGCTCAATGAAAATCCGAGCGCTACCACCGTTCGAGCGCCAGCATTGGTCGAGTTAGAGGGGCACGGGGGAGAATGCTCCAGTCAACACCTCCCCTATATAAGTTATTTGTCCGATTCTCGCACAACCGTAGTCTGCCTCGTCGAATCAAACAACGGTCCCAGATTCCGACTTCCGTTCCGTAGAGACCCAAAAGCTAGATGGAGGCTCGCAAGAAAGAGAGTCGGCGCATAGCAATCGGGTTTCTCGAACGTTTAGGGACCGAGCTCACTTGCGGATAGGGCAAAATCCGCCAAGCAACCCAAAAGCTAGACGGGGGCTCGAATCGAATCGCCTAGGCGGCCACAACAACGACGTGTTGGATCGACTACCAGTGCCAAACCATTCAGCAAGACTAGTCTGTGTCGAGGCCGGATAGAGATTCTCAGAGAGCGCCCGCATAGCATTTAGGAGACCTGCCGCGTCCCTCACACTCGACAAATGGTGGTGCACGTTTATAAATCCGAGCGATCCCAACCCTTTCAAGCACCAACATCGGTCGAGATAGAGGGGCACGGAGGGGGCTGCGTGAGACAACACAGTCCCCTATATAAGTTATTTGTCCGATTCTCACACATCCGAAGAATGGTCATCAAATCGGACAACAGCCCAAACTTCCGACTTCCGTCCCAGAAAGCCCAAGAGCTATCTAAAACGTTCATGGCCGGAACTCGATCGCGGCTATACCAGTCCGCCAAGCAACCCAAAAGCTAGACTGGAGCTCTAGTCGAATCACCTCTGTGGCCATTGCAAGGACGTGTTGGAGCGACTACCATTGCCGAACCATTCCGCAGGTCGAGTCCATACCAAGGCCGCATAGAGATTCACGATGAGCTCCTGCATAGCAATCAGGAGACTTGCCGTGTCCATCACAATCGATAAATCCTGGTGCAAGATTTTTGCATCCGAGCGCTCCAACCAGTCGAGCACCAGCATCAATCGACATAAACGGGCACGGGGGGAGGATGCTCGAGAACACTACCTCCCCTATATAAGTTATTTGTCCGATTCTCAAGCAGCCGAAGTCTGGTCATCGAATCGGGTCAAAGACCACAACTTCCGACTTTACCCACAATGCAAGTCATCGAATCGAACATCGGCCCCCGAGTCGGACTCCATGCGTATGTCAGGTCATCGGACCCAAATTCCGCCTTCCTGCGCATGGCGGGCCATCAATATCAACTCGGTCATCGGACCCAAACTCCGCCTTTTTGCGTATGGCACGCCTTCAAATCGGTCATCGGACCCAAATTCCGCCTTCCTGTGCATGGCGGGCCATCAACATCAACTCGGTCATCGGACCCAAATTCCGCCTTTCTGCGCATGGCACGCCATCAACTCGGTCATCGGACCCAAATTCCGCCTTCCTGCGCATGGCAGGTCATCGGACACAAATTCAGACCTCGCCAATATGCCTACGTATCGAATCGGTCATCGGACCCAACTTCCGACTTCATCCATACTGTAGGGTCTTTGAGGTTGGCGCGGTGCGCTCAACCCAGGGAGTCGACCCATCGAAGCATACACCTCCCCTATATAAGCTATTTGTCCGATTCCCACACCTGTGTAGTTTGCACCTCTGACCAGGACATCGACCCCAACTTCCGAACTCGACTGCAACGACGGCACCAGCGCCTTGGTGCGCACCTTGCGACGCACAGTCCCAACATTCGCCTTCCTGCACATGGCAGGTCATCGGACCCAAATTCCGACCTCGCGAGTATGCCTACATATCGAATCGGTCATCGGACCCAACTTCCGACTTCATCCATACCGTAGGGTCTTTGAGGTTGGCGCGGTGCGCTCAACCCGGGGAGTCGACCCAACGAAGCATACACCTCCCCTATATAAGCTATTTGTCCGATTCCCACACCTGTGTAGTTTGCACCTCCGATCAAGACATCGACCCCAACTTCCGAACTCGCCTCCAACGACCGAACCAGCGCCTTGGTGCGCACCTTGCAACGCACAGTGCCAACATTCGCCTTCCTGCACGTGGCAGGTCATCGGACCCAAATTCCGACCTCGCGAGTATGCCTACATATCGAATCGGTCATCGGACCCAACTTCCGACTTCATCCATACCGTAGGGTCTTTGAGGTTGGCGCGGTGCGCTCAACCCGGGGAGTCGACCCAACGAAGCATACACCTCCCCTATATAAGCTATTTGTCCGATTCCCACACCTGTGTAGCTTGCACCTCCGATCAGGACATCGACCCCAACTTCCGAACTCGACTAAAAAGACCGCACCAGCGCCTTGGTGTGCACCTTGCAACGCACAGTGTCAACATTCGCCTTCCTGCACATGGCAGGTCATCGGACCCAAATTCCGACCTCATGAGCATACCTACTAATCGAATCGGTCATCGGACCCAACTTCCGACTTCATCCATACCGTAGGGTCTTTGAGGTTGGCGCGGTGCGCTCAACCTGGGGAGTCGACCCATCGAAGCATACACCTCCCCTATATAAGCTATTTGTCCGATTCCGACACCTGTGTAGTTTGCACCTCCGCTCAGGACATCGACCCCAACTTCCGAACTCGCCTGCAACGACCGAACCAGCGCCTTGGTGCGCACCAAAAGTGCGCACTTTTGGAGGGCACTTTTCTGCGCTCCAAAGGTGCGCACTTTTGGAGGGCACTTTTTGGAGGGCACTTTTCTGCGCTCCAAAGGTGCGCACTTTTGGAGGGCACTTTTTGGAGGGCACTTTTCTGCGCTCCAAAGGTGCGCACTTTTGGAGGGCACTTTTTGGAGGGCACTTTTCTGCGCTCCAAAGGTGCGCACTTTTGGAGGGCACTTTTTGGAGGGCACTTTTCTGCGCTCCAAAGGTGCGCACTTTTGGAGGGCACTTTTTGGAGGGCACTTTTCTGCGCTCCAAAGGTGCGCACTTTTGGAGGGCACTTTTTGGAGGGCACTTTTCTGCGCTCCAAAGGTGCGCACTTTTGGAGGGCACTTTTTGGAGGGCACTTTTCTGCGCTCCAAAGGTGCGCACTTTTGGAGGGCACTTTTTGGAGGGCACTTTTCTGCGCTCCAAAGGTGCGCACTTTTGGAGGGCACTTTTTGGAGGGCACTTTTCTGCGCTCCAAAGGTGCGCACTTTTGGAGGGCACTTTTCTGCGCTCCAAAGGTGCGCACTTTTGGAGGGCACTTTTGTGCACTCCAAAGGTGCGCACTTTTGGAGGGCACTTTTCCTGTGCTCCAAAGGTGCACACCTAGGTGAGCACCTTCGACCACACCTTGTAGCACACCAAACTCTGACTTTCGACTTCATCCGCAATGCAGGGTCTTTGAGGTTGGCGCAATGCGCACAACCAGGGGAGTCGACCCATCAAACCCAACACCTCCCCTATATAAGCTATTTGTCTGATTCTCATACATGCGTAGCCTGCAGGAGCAATTAGGACATCGACCCCAACTTTCGGCTTCTAAACGAAAACAAGGTCTTTGAGGTTGGTGTAATGCGAACAACTAGGGGAGTCAACCCATCAAACCCAACACCTCCCCTATATAAGCTATTTGTCTGATTCTCATACATGTGTAGTCTACAGGAGCAATTAGGACATCGACCCCAACTTTTGACTTCTTAACGAAAACAAGGTCTTTGAGGTTGACGTAATGCGCACAACCAGGGGAGTCGACCCATCAAACCCAACACCTCCCCTATATAAGCTATTTGTCCGATTCTCATACATGTGTAGCCTGCAGGAGCCATTAGGACATTGACCCCAACTTTTGACTTCTTAACGAAAACAAGGTCTTTGAGGTTGGCGTAATGCGCACAACCAAGGGAGTTGACCCATCAAACCCAACACCTCCCCTATATAAGCTATTTGTCTGATTCTCATACATGTGTAGCCTGCAACAACGATTAGGACATCCACCCCAACTTCTGAATTCGTCTGCGTTGACCGCACCAAAGGTGCACGCCTTGGTGCTCACCAAAATCCGACTTCCGACTTCTTCTGCTATGCGGGGTCTTTGAGGTTGGCGCAGTGCGCACAACCAGGGGAGTCAACCCACCGAATGCAACACCTCCCCTATATAAGCTATTTGTCTGATTCTCATACATGCGTAGACTGCAGCAATGATTAGGACATCCACCCCAACTTTTGACTTCTTAAACAAGACAGGGTCTTTGAAGTTGGTGCAGTGCACACAACCAGGGGAGTCGACCCATCAAACGCAACACCTCCCCTATATAAAGCTATTTGTCCGATTCTCATACGTGTAGTCTGCAGCAGCGATTAGGACATCGACCCCAACTTCCGAATTCGTTTGCATTGACCGCACCAAAGGTGCACGCCTTGGTGTGCACCCTGGAGTGCACTTTGGTGCTCACCTCGGTGCACACTTTGGTGTGCACCTCGGTGTGCACCAAAGGTGCGCACCTTGGAGCGCACCAAAGGTGTACACTTTGGAGCGCACCACATAGGGTCTTTGAGAGGTTGGCGCAGTGCGCACACCAAGGTGGGTGTTGAGGTGCGTGCCGAGGTGGGTGGGTGCTAGGGTGCGCTCCATGGTGGGTGCCAGGGTGGGTGCGTGCTAGGGTGGATTCCAAAGAGGGTCATAGGGTGGGTGCCAAGGTGGGTTGGTGATATAGTGGGTTCAAAGGTGGGTACTAGGGTGGGTTCCAAGGTGGGTCACAAGTTGGGTGCCAGGATGCGTGGGTGTTAGGTTGGGTGCCAAGGTGGGCTCCTGCGTGGGTGGGTGCTAGGGTGGGTTTCAAGGTGGACGCGAGGGCGGGTGCCAAGGTGGGTAACAAGTTGGGTGTTAGGATGGGTGAGTGCTAGAGTGGGTGCCAAGGTGGGTGGGTGCTAAGGTGGATGCCAAGGTGGTTCACAGGGTGGGTGGGTTCTAGGGTGAGTTCCAAGGTGGGTCACAGGTTCAGTGCTAGGGTGGGTGTCAAGGCGGGTGTCGAGGTGCCTGGGTGCTAGGGTGTGGATGCCAATGTGGGTCATAGGGTGGGTACTAGGGTGGGCTGCAATGTGGGTGCCAAGGTGGGTAACATGCTCGGTGGGTTCTAAATTGGGTGCCAGGGTGGGTGTGCACCCACCTTGCCCGAGGTGGGTGCCAAGGTGCCAGTGTGGGTGGGTGCTAAGGTGGATGCCAAGGTGGGTGAGAAGGTGGGTGATAGGTTGAGTGGTAGGATGGGTGGGTGCCAAGATGGGTCACAGGGTGGGTGCAAGGGTGGGTAGGTGCTAGGGTTGGTGTCAGGGTGGGTGGGTGCTAGGTTGGGTTCCAAGGTGGGTGCGAGGGTGAGTGTCAAGGTGGGTCACAGGTTAGGTGCTAGGATGGGTGAGTGCTAGGGTGCAAAGGTGCCAGGGTGGGTGCTAGGATGGGTCGATGCTAGGGTGAGTGGCAAGGTGGGTCCACAAGTGTCAAGGTGGGTGCCGAGGTGGGTGCCAAGTCGGCGACTGCTATGGTGGATGCCAAGGTGGGTCACGGGGTGGGTGCCAAGTTGCTAGGTTGGGTTCCAAGGTGGGTGCCAACGTGGGTGCTAGGGTGCGTGGGTTAAAGGGTGTGTCACAACGTGGGTGCCAGGATGGGTGCGCACCCACACTGGCCAAGACGGGTGCGGGTGCAAGGTTGGGTTCCAAGCCCGGTCACAGGCTGGGTGCTAGGATGGGTGGGTGCCAAGGTGGGCACCAGGGTGGGTGCACCCACCCTGGCCAAGGTGGGTCACGGGGTGGGTCCTAGGGTGGGTAACGGGGTGGGTACTAAGGTGCGTGCCAAGGTGGGTCATAGGGTGGGTGCCAAGGTGGGCACCAGGGTGGGTGTGCACCAACCCTAGCCAGGGTAGGTCACGGGGTGGTTGTCGGGGTGGGCGTCAAGGAGCCAAGGTGGGTGGCAAGTAGCCAAGTTGCGTGCCAAGGTGGGTGTCGGGGTGGGTGCCAAGGATCCAAGGTGGGTGCCAAGGAACCAAGGTGGGTGTCTGGGTGGGTGCCGAGGTGGGAGCCAGGGTGGGTCCCAAGGTGAGTGCAAAGGTGGGTGCCAGGGTCAAGGTGAGTGCCAATGTGGGTTCCAAGGTGCCAGGGTCAGGGTGAGTGCCAATGTGGGTTCAAAGGTGCTAAGTTGGGTGCGAGGTTGGGTGCGAGGGTGGGTGGGTGCCAAGGTGTGCTAGGTGGAAGCCCGGGTGGGTCGGCATCCCATGGGTGTCGAGTTGGGTGCCTGATGGGTGCTTCTTGTCAAGTTTTAGTCGTCGGGACTCATTTCGAGCCTTAGAGGTCGTTTCTTGTCCGGTTGCCCTGTCTTCGACCTGGGAACCCAATTTTGGTCCTCGGGTCCCATTTTTTTTTGTCTCGCATCCCACTTTTGGCCTGTGGCCTTTTCGGGGTCGATTCTCGTTTTGGGCATCAGAGCATGTTTCTTCTCCTAAAACCCAATATTTGTTTATTAAGTCTCGGAACACATTTTTGTTCTCGTGGACCCATCATGGGTCTTGGAACGCATTTGTGGTCCTTGGGTCCCATTTTGCATCCCGAAACTTGTGTTTTGGTGCTTGATCCCTATTTTGGGTGCCCACCTTGCACCAAGTGCGCACCCGGGGCAAACCGAGCGCCTTGGTGCACCGGGGCAAGATCGAGCGTGCACCCGAGGCGCCCCGAACATGCACCAAGGTGCACTCGGCCCACATGTGAGCGCAGGTCGTTGCGCCCGAGGTGGTGTGTGGGCACCGCGTTGCAGACGGGACACTGCACGCACACGACGCCCCCTCCAGGTGCACGCACGTAGGCCGGGCCGGGTGCACACCCGACGCCCTAGCAAGGTGCGCGCACCCGGGCAGGGCTCACACTTGGCGAACGGGGCGCACTTCGCGAGGGAGGGTGTGCACCTCGACGGGGGTGGGTGGCCGGGGTGGATTCGCACGTGGGTCGCGGTTTGCTAAGTACACACTGCGACAAGCTCATAACGGGTGCGATCATACCAGCGTTAGTGCACCGGATCCCATCAGAACTCCGCAGTTAAGCGCGCTTGGGCCGGAGTAGTACTGGGATGGGTGACCTCCCGGGAAGTCCCGGTGTTGCACCCTTTTTTAGTTTTTCGCCGGGCGTCGCAATGCTATTTGAATAAACCTTTTGCCCGTTTGCGTTCTCGTCGGGGCCGGGCCGGGCCGGGGTGCGCTGCCCGCACTACCGCGCGCGCGGGGGCGACACCGAGCGCGCACCCGAGGCGCCCCGAGCACACAGGCCACGGTGCAACCCGGGCGTTGTGCGCGCACCCCGGTGCGCCCGAGGTGCTGCGCGCGCACCCAGGTGAAATCGGTGTGCACCTCGGCCAGTGCGCGCTCGGTCGAGTCGCGCACGTTGGCCAAGGTGCACGGTGATGTTTCTTACTCTAAGGTTCCGCACCAGACGCCCGGGACAGGTGAGCGAAGCTGGGCGGGGCCGGGTGCGCGGCCGGGGCAGGTGCACGCAGCTGGAGAGAGCTTTGGAGCACACTTCGGAGCGCACCAATGATGCGCTCCATTCAAAAGTTTCCTGAAAAGGCAAAAAAAGTTGAGATTATAGAATTTCCCACTTGAGAGATTGTAAAAAAAAAAAATTTAAAATGAAGGAAACGCGGGTGCCAAGGTGTGCGCAGCCCAGCCAAGGTGTGCGCACCAAGGCGCCCACCCTGGCGAAGGTGCACGCAAGGTGCGCACCCGAGGCAAACCGGACAATTAACCCAACTTTCGACTTCGCGCGCACCTTGGAGCGCACTTCGGAGCGCTCCTTGGTGCGCACCAATCTTGGGCACCTCGGAGTGCACCATGGCGCCCACCAAGGTGCGCACCCGGGGCAAACCGAGCTCCGACTTCGTGCGCACCTTGGAGCGCACGAAAGGTGCGCACCATGGCGCCCACCAAGGTGCGCAGCCCAGCCAAGGCGTGCGCATCAAGGTGCGCACCCTGGCGAAGGTGCGCACCCGGGGCAAACCGAGCTCCGACTTCGTGCGCACCTTGGAGCGCACAAAAGGTGCGCAACCCAGCCAAGGTGTGCGCACCCCGGTCAAACCGAGCTCCGAATCGTGCGCACCAGAGGTGCACGCCATCGTGCGCACCTTGGAGCACACTTCGGAGCCCTCCTTGGTGCGCGCCGATGTTGCGCACCTCGGAGCGCACCCGGGGAAAACAATGCAATTAACCCGACTTTCGACTTCGTGGGCACCTCGGAGCGCTCTCGGGTTCGCACCTCGGAGCACACCGAGGTGCGCACCTTTGATGCGCTGCCTTCACCAATTTCCAGAAAAGGCAAGAAAACATTGAGAAGGTGTGCGCACCGAGGTGCCCACCCTGGCGAAGGTGCACGCGAGGTGCGCACCCGGGGCAAACCGGGCTCCGACTTCGTGCACGCCGCACCTTGGAGCACACTTCGGAGCGCTCCTTGGTGCGCACCAGGGCGCGCAACCCAGCCGAGGTGCCCACCCCGGCGAAGGTGCACGCGAGGTGCGCACCCGGGGCAAACCGGGCTCCGACTTCGTGCACGCCATGGTGCCCACCGCGGCGAAGGTGCACGCGAGGTGCGCACCCGGGGCAAACCGGGCTCCGACTTCGTGCACGCCGCACCTTGGAGCACACTTCGGAGCGCTCCTTGGTGCGCACCATGGTGCCCACCAGGGCGCGCAACCCCGCCGAAGGTGCACGCGAGGTGCGCACCCGGGGCAAACCGGGCTCCGACTTCGTGCACGCCGCACCTTGGAGCACACTTCGGAGCGCTCCTTGGTGCGCACCATGGTGCCCACCAGGGCGCGCAACCCCGCCGAAGGTGCACGCGAGGTGCGCACCCGGGGCAAACCGGGCTCCGACTTCGTGCACGCCATGGTGCGCACCGCGGCGAAGGTGCGCACCCGGGGCAAACCGGGCTCCGACTTCGTGCACGCCGCACCTTGGAGCACACTTCGGAGCGCTCCTTGGTGCGCACCAGGGCGCGCAACCCAGCCGAGGTGCCCACCCCGGCGAAGGTGCACGCGAGGTGCGTACCCGGGGCAAACCGGGCTCCGACTTCGTGCACGCCGCACCTTGGAGCACACTTCGGAGCGCTCCTTGGTGCGCACCATGGTGCCCACCAGGCCGCGCAACCCAGCCAAGGTGTGCGCACCAAGGTGCACGCGAGGTGCGCACCCGGGGCAAACCGGGGTCCGACTTCGTGCACGCCGCACCTTGGAGCACACATCGGGGCGCTCCCGGGTTCGCACCGGCGTTGCGCACCGTGGTGGGCACCTCGGAGCACACCAAGGTGGGCAGCGAGGTGCGCACCTTTGATGCGATGCCTTCACTAATTTCCATAAAAGGCAAAAAAAAAACGAGATTTTAAAATTTCCGTTTTGAAAGATAGTGAGAAAAAGGGAATGCTGGTGCCATCTTGAGCCCGCCCTGGTGCGCAGCCCAGCCAAGGTGTGCGCACCAAGGTGCCCACCCTGGCGAAGGTGCGCGCCCGGGCAATTAACCCAACTTCCAACTTCGCGCGCGCCAGGGTGGGAGCGCACCCAACAACCGGGCCTGGGAAGAGCCAATGCGAGAAACCCCACCAAACGCTCTGACAAAAAAAGAGGGGGCGCTCCAGTAACCCCGCTTCGGAGCGCACCCTGGGCAAACCCAGCCAAGGTGCAGGCGAGGTGCGCACCCGGGGCAAACCGGGCTCCGACAACGTGCACGCCGCACCTTGGAGCACACTTCGTAGCGCTCCCGGGTGCGCACCTCAGAGCACACCAAGGTGGGCAGCGAGGTGCGCACCTTTGATGCGCTGCCTTCACTAATTTCCAGAAAAGGCAAAAAAAAAAGGAGATTTTAAAATTTCCGTTTTGAAAGATAGTGAAAAAAACGGAACGCGCGTGCCATCTTGAGCCCGCCCTGGTGCGCAGCCCAGGTAAGGTGCCCACCCTGGCAAAGGTGCGCACCCGGGCAATTAACCCTACTTCCGACTTCGTGCGCGCCAGGGTGGCAACCGGGCCTCGGAAGAGCCAATGCGAGAAACCCCACCAAACGCTCCGACAAAAAAAGAGGCGGCGCTCCAATAACCCCGCTTCGGAGCGCAGCCGGGGCAAACCCAGCCAAGGTGCCCACCCCGACGAAGGTGCACGCGAGGTGCGCACCCGGGGCAAACCGGGCTCCGACAACGTGCACGCAGCACCTTGGAGCACACTTCGAAGCACTCCCGGGTGCCCACCGGCGTTGCGCACCGTGGTGGGCAGCGAGGTGCGCACCTTTGATGCGCTGCCTTCACTAATTTCCAGAAAAAGGCAAAAAAAAATGAGATTTTAAAATTTCCGTTTTGAAAGATAGTGAAAAAAAAGGAACGCGGGTGCCATCTTGAGCCCGCCCTGGTGCGCAGCCCAGGCAAGGCATGCGCACCAAGGTGCCCACCCGAGGTGCACACCCGGGGCAAACCGGGCTCCGACTTCGTGCAGGCCGCACCTTGGAGCACACTTCGGAGCGCTCCTTGGTGCGCACCATGGTGCCCACCAGGGCGCGCAACCCAGCCAAGGTCTGCACACCAAGGTGCCCACCCCGGCGAAGGTGCACGCGAGGTGCGCACCCGGGGCAAACCGGGCTCCGACTTCGTGCACGCCATGGTGCCCACCGCGGCGAAGGTGCACGCGAGGTGCGCACCCGGGGCAAACCGGGCTCCGACTTCGTGCACGCCGCACCTTGGAGCACACTTCGGAGCGCTCCTTGGTGCGCACCATGGTGCCCACCAGGGCGCGCAACCCAGCCAAGGTGTGCGCACCAAGGTGCACGCGAGGTGCGCACCCGGGGCAAACCGGGGTCCGACTTCGTGCACGCCGCA
>NW_026729293.1:0-112338 GCF_030272615.1 Cryptomeria japonica
AGTAGTTAAAGTGGTAAAACACTATATATATATATATATATATATATATATATATATATATATATATATATATTTATTGTCCTTCAAAATCAGTTAAACAAAAGAATACAGTGGTGTTTTGATACAGATTTAATTTTTCAAAAAAAAATAATATTCACAGCTCTGATAATATTAATTTCCAGAAAAATAGGTCTGATAAACAAGTCATTTAAGAACATATGTTTACACACACATATATAAATACATATATATATATTTATATAAATATACACCCATATATATATATATATATATATATTTTAATAAAGAATCTGCCAAAACTGAGACATTGAAACTATATTCATTTAACCCCGTGTATGTGTATATATATTTACATATATATATATATATATATATATATATATATATATATATATATATATATATATATATATATATATTGGCATTTATATTTTAAAAGAAAAACAACAAGAAGAAACATATTATAATCCTTTTTTTGGAACGTTTAAACTCTGTTTTTTTTTTTTTAAAAGAAAACGAGCAACGAAATAAGCAAGAAAACACGCTGTGAGTATAGCGAGGGCCGCAGCTCGGTGGCGGCGGCGGCCGCAGCCTGCGGCACCCGCAGATAGCGGGCGGCGACGCCCGCAGCCGGCGGCGTCCCGCGCTGCCGGTGCTCCCCCGTGCTCCGCCTTCTTCGATCTCCCCCCCACGCTGCGGTGTTAAAAAACAAAAAACAAATCTCAAACGCCACGCAAAATAAAGAAACAAAACCTTGTTCCCCGCCGTTTTCGTCAAGCTTGCAGGGAGATAGGGGGGGTTGGCTAGGGTTCGGCCCTGCGCGCCCCTCCCACGGCCGACCCTGCATACAACACCCACGCACAGGGTTAAAAGATAAAAGAAAATAATAACGGATCCCAATGTACACACAACACAAAAAAAATAAGGAGATTGCTTCCAAACTCGCCCTAACCCTAGTTCGGGTTAGGGCAACACAAACACATTGACTTTTAACTAGGTATGATTTCGGTGGGAGAAGATTATTTAAAAAAAGGGGTGATTTAATAATGGAATTAAAAGCCTCTCTCTCTTTAGAAATACATCCATAGTTAGATTGTGTAAAAGAATAACGATATATATATATATATATATATATATGAGGATTTATTTTTGTAGTTATTTGTAAGTGAATATAGAAATTAGTGTTGAATGTTTTTTTTTAACTTTCGGGCGAATGTAGAAGTAACTTTATAAAAAAGATTTTAATGTCTAGGTGGATTAGATTTAAAAAAATAAAATAAAATAATAAAGGGATGTAAACACTAAGTTATTTGTAGGGCCAAGAGGGTCAATTAAGTCCAAGGATATAAAGTATCTTTATACCATGAGGTTTTTATTTTAGTAAAGTGTTTTAATGACGATGTTAACTAAACTTAAAATTCTAGTGGATAAGAAGATAAGATAAATTTTAAAACGCTTAAATTTGAAATTTATCGTTACACTTAATTATTTATTAATGATGCTTAGTGATTTCCCTTTTTGGAAAAATATTTGCTCGTTGTTAACTTAGTAAACCATGTTTCCCCAATTGAGTTTAATTACCCGTTTTATACAAAATAGTTATGACCTAATCCAAAATGCATTATTTTATTTAAGTTAATCGCACATAGTTGATTTTATTAGTTAAGTAGGACGTTAATTAGTTAAGTATTTTTAAAAAAAAAATTCCGTTCGTGTCCAAAAGTTGGGCATGACATTGCCATCATCATAAAGTCAGATATGTTCGTCATCTTCAACTCTATTCGGTGGCTGCTCAGCCTGTGCATCATTCATAATAGCCTAAAAAATTCTCAATTTACACAACATCCTTGCAAAATCATTTTGAATGTTGGAACAAAATCCCTGAAAGTTAGGGTCCCTCTCCCTTCTTTCCTTTTCCATCCTCTTGAGTATATCCCACTTTTTCCTTCTTTGGATGACATCACCTGGACGACAATTTCTTATTAAATCCTCATATTCATCATACTCATGATAGGGGCCTTACACCTTCATCTTGCGTGTCCTAAGGTCATTTATGTATCCCTCTAGGTCATATTCTTGAGCCTTTCCACTTTTGAGATGGTATTTGTCTCTCAAGAAATCCTGTACCTTTTCAAGTGTCTCACTCCAAACAATGAAATCACCATATATAGTAAAGCTAGGGAGGTGTGTCCCCCTCTTTTTTTTTTGTTTGAATCCACTTTTTCTCCATCCACATCATTTTCCACATGAATTCAATAAATTCTAACCTTGGAGAAATAGTAAGTGGTAATATATGGGATGGTTGAGGGCATCCAAACACCCTAATGATTGTGCAATTGGAATATAGGAAAAATCTCCAAAATTGTGGGTAAATGCACCCTCTGGGAATTGTACATTTTTTGACTTGACATCTCTAACCCTTAATACCTTCACAATATCCCTAGGGAGCCTTGAGATTTGGAATCCACAACATCCTAGTACCTTCCTTACAAAATGATGAAAAAATGCAGTGTAATTGGACCATCTGGACCCCCTATCCCAGATTTGAGTCCACCTTTGAATTGACCGTTTGCTAGCCGAATCAGGATCAAACACGTTTGTCTTTAAAGTTGCATCTCAATCAGTCTAATTTTGTAAGAGAATTATGTGGCATAATAGTGAATAATTTTTAAAATCTAATGGGGTCTTATCATCCTTTGCACTTAGAGCGGGGGCTCATGTAACTTATCTTGTATGTATGTTTAAAAAAATATAATTCATTGGACTGTGGATGCTAGATTTTCATTGCCATCATCATAAAGTCCAAAAAGCATCTTAGACCTTCCATAATCTATCCCTGGAACCTGGCAAAGAGCATAGTATGTTTTTACAAAGTAATTTTCAAATGTCACTAGGTCAAAGGGTTCCTTTTCAATATTCAAAATATAATTCTTGCCCATTTGGTGCATCATTTTCTTGTAATAGGGGAGCTCCTCATCTCTCAAAAAGTTTTTATTAATGCCATAATCAGTCTCCAACCTCTTCAAATCAACTAATTTGATTGCAATTCTATTCAAACTAAAATAATTAATGATGACATCTCGGGCAACATCAACCAAAATATGACTAGTTGTTCTCACTGTCATGCTCTCAGGATGATATTTCTTTCCCAACTGTCTGATGAGAAGTGGCTCCAAAAAAACGTTGGGGACTACAATCTTTGCCAAGTCTAAATTCTAGCAATTTGAAATAGGTGTTGGCTTATCCCTATTGCCACAAAAGTAGCAAAATATTTCCCACCCCCTCTCAGTGGTGATGAAATCTCTACATTTTGATATTTTGTTTGAATTTTTTTTTTCCAGAGGCTCCTACATTGTTGACCCTGTGAAGAGCTCCAATAGATCTTGACGTAGGCTCCTCACTTCCATTTCCTTCTTTTTCTCCACCTCTTCCAGCCTTTTTTCAACCTCCTTAGTCAATTCTTCAACAATTCGTTCAGATTTGATGTAGTGGGGCCTTGTGTAGGTGGTACATCCTAAGTGGGTAGAGTGTTTTTTGTAGCAGGAGGGCTTTCTGTAACTTTCTTGGTTGGAGCCCTTCTTTGTTTTGGCTTTGGAGTTTCAGTTTGAGTGAGTGGGTTTGGCTCAATAGTTGGAGGGTTTTTCTCAATGACTGGCTCATTGGAAATCAAGGGTGTAGGAGGATCTATAGCAATTGGTGTTGCGTTAGTTAACTTTGGGATGGCGGCCCTTTTTTTTTGGGTTTTGAAGCCTCCCCTTGCTTGGGAGCCTTCTCAGTGGTAGAACTGATTGTCTCCTTTCTTTTAGGTGCCATATCTATGTTCTAGGGCTCTAAATCATGCTTCTACTCTAATTGCAAACCCTACAACAACCTCCTAAATCTTCAAAAAAACACAAAGACATAGGCTTCATAATTACTTACTTGGTTTTGAAAGCTCTAGGGAGCAATTGAAGCTCTGGAAATCACTTTGAGTCATCTGGGATTGCAATTCACTCGATTTTTTGAAAGTAGGGTTTACAAATAATCGACAAAAAATGATTTTATTTCTTGCAGCAACTTGCTTTAATTTCCTTTGTGCAAGCGAGGCGAGTTGGTGGTCTTGAAGTTTGAATTAGACCGTTGATTGTAAAATCGAATATCAATATTGCATCTTGACTCCCCTTGACTGCTGATGTGGCACCTTTAATTTTATTTTCGTGACCCTTTAATTTATCTCCATTCTTTATAGTCTAGCCCCGCTACCTCTCACCACCTTTTCTTCTTCTAAATTTACCATGCGGGATAGCGAGGAGAAATCCTTTGTTTGGCTTCAACTTATCCTGCTAGCCTATAGGACCATCTTTCCTTTCATTTCTTCCCCGCAGGATAGCGGGGACTTCCTTTTCCTTTGTTGTTTTCCTTATCCCACTAGCCTACGAGATCACTAACTCTTGTTCTTAGCTCGTAGTGTATCGAGGACAAGTCTTTTATTTGATATCTTTTGCTATCCCGTTATCTTGCCTCATGTCTATTATGGAATTTAGATCCCGCGAGATGAAGTTGTTTCACCTTTTAAGGTCATCCCACTAGCCCATGGGATGATTTCTTCTTTGCTTTTGCCTCTACAAAGCTAGGAGGTGACCGCTTTACATTTTCATAATATGCTATCCCGCAAGCCCATAGGATACCTTTTGCATTTGATTAACCATTGCGGGATTGTGGGGCAAGCCATTTCACTGGATAATACATACATCCCACTGCCTTACAGGACATAATTAGTTGATGAAGAAGCTGCACAGGGTGGAATTTTCTTCTTTACTAATATACACCTTGCTACCCCACAGTGCTACTTTAAGTGCTAGATATACCTTGGGAGGTGATGGGTAAAGGCACAAAACTTAAGTCCCTACCATCCCATGAGACTTTTATATTGCCTAATATATCCCCGCGGGGGGAACATAAGACCCTTATGTGAAAAATTTAGCATGCGGTTTATTGCTTGAGGGTTAAGGGGTCGTGATAAATATAGGTGCTAGGATAATAGGACACTAAATATAGGAAAATTATCATGACACCTCCATTCAAAAAGGTAATCGACTAAAATATAAGAACCTAACACACAAGGGCGATCATAAAATGATAAACAACCCTCTTGATCACAACTAAAGAGAATGCGACACGCTATAGCCAATCAATAAAAAAATAAAAAAATAAGGGACACTTCCATGCGAAGACAAATGATTTAAACCGTATCAGAATATTGAAAAACTCTAACCCTAGGGGAGACTTAGCAGGAAAAAAAAAGATTTTTTTCCCACTCCTAACACTACTTATAGGGATATATCAGTGAACAAGAGAGGGGAGTGTTATCTTGTATCTCAAAGGGATGACTCACATGAAATTGAGTAGTCCTCTTATGTAGATGAGGAGACCCAATCTCACTCGATCCAACTGCAATATAAAGAAAATGAGTTTCAATAGTATAAACATACAAATGAGAAATCAAACTCAATTTGCATCAATTATATTGGAGAACAACCAATAGGCCCAACTTCAAACCCTTGGGAGATGGGCACAATGAATTGACTATAATATTTTCTGATCTGATTGATTGGATATGATTAGAGATTTGAAAATGCAAGAAATAGGTCAAATGATGCAAAAGTGGAAATACTTAATATAAAAAGTCAAATGCAAATACTATAATGAACTGAGAGGTACAGAAATTGAAAAGGGATACAAAGAGGAACCTATTATAGAAAGAAGACCCCAATTTTACTTGGACATCGTAGCTAGGCCTCTTAGTCTTGATAGATACACAATTGATTATGGAAGGTAGATTTAAAATCTCGAGCCTCTAGACTATCTTCCCTCCAAATTATGGCCCAAATATTGAGGACTATGATGATAGGTGCCCTAGTTCAGAGGATAGAGGCACTTGTCACTTTCTAGGCCCTTTCTGATGAAATTCTCTAAGTTCTTATTCTGAGTCTTGAGTGCTTTCATGTCTTCAAACTTTGACTGAGACCTATTTATGAACCTACAAAAGGGAGAGAAGGTAGTGTTAGGCTTTAAAGGGGCTTTGCTAAGTAAAACTTTGGGTTGAAATTAACCCTACAACAATGATGAAAAGAGATCTTACTCTTGGTAGTATGAATGATAAATTTGAAGGAATTGCTGAAATGAAATGATTATACCTTTCATTGATGATGCAATGATCTTAGGATAAGTCCTCCAAGTGTTGATGAAATAACATGTAAATTATCACAAAATCCATCATGAAAACATAATTGAAGATAACTTGTTGTAGCTTAATGCTCCTTGCACTCAGATCTACTCTTGAGGAAGAATATTTGTTCTTTAAATAAAACTTGTGGATGATAGATAATGAACTGAATTAAAGGTGATGTCTTATATAGGTTTCTAAAGATAATTTGCATTTTAGGTTGACTTACAATAGTCATATCCCGATTTTGAGACCTAATCCAGTAATGTTAAGGTCAAAACGTTAATCCCAAAATTTTAGTCAAAAAGCATTAGTCACTAACAAAATTTTTTAGGGACTCAACAAAACATGCCCTGATTTTTAAGGATTTTTAAGGAAGTGAGATAATAAGGCCCTAATATTAAATCTGGGAAGGAAATTTAAGTGTGGTATAAAATGTTTTGAAATTAAAATAACATAGGACTCCAAATAAGATTGAAATGATATAGTCCAAAAAGGAAACACTAAAGTAAGTGTTGCCCCTCTTGGTCATTGATTGACATTAATGTCAAATTATAAGACATCATGGTGGATTTATATCTTGCATTGGTTTGACATTTTATGATGAGGCTTGTTCTAATTTTGTCTATGGTACTCATAGTTATACTTTTTCTTGGTACACTTGGCTACTTTGATTTGATCAAGGCATATTCAGTTGACCCTAGTGAAGTGCTATGATGGTTTACAAAAGTGCACAAATTAAAGTCTAAATGACTTTAGACATAAAATATTTGTCAATGGAATTAAAGTTTTTGATTACACTTCCTAGTGGCACTTCAAGGTCCAAAGGCATGAAAAGTATTGATGTTAAGTCACAAGAACTTAGTAGGCATATTAGGTTGATTTGTTAATTGTTGGAAAAAATGGTGTCTCAACCTTGCATTTACATGAGGTTACTATTTATAGTGAGTTTTCATTTGAGCATGAAATGGTGCAAAATTCTCCATGAATCTTTTGGTTGGCTAGATAAGCATTCTGGTAAAGTTAGGTGACAAGATCACAACTAATTTTGAAGATTTTCATTTTTTTCGTTTTGGAGGGGTGCAATGAAAGGTTTAAATTTAATTTTGAGGACTTTAGAGGCCCCTAAATGCCTTGAAAAGTAGGCATAATTGGTGTATCGACTTACAAGGCAATAGAGCACTTCAAGAGCTTTCTGGCGCTTCAAAGAGTTCATCAATATAACAAATGGCCTCTGAAAGTTTGTACTCCTGAAATAGGAAAATATAAAGTGTATCAGATATATAAATGAGCTATAAAAGGGAGGGACACATGTTTACATGTGTTTTAACATGTCATATGGCATCTAGAAGGGATATAAGGTCGGCTACATCTTATTGGGTGGTTTTAGCCCATGGTTTTGTAATACCATTTGACGGTTTCTTGTATTCTATCTCCTATATATGAGGTGTGTGATATAGAGGTTGTGTGTAAGAGTCTTATGGCTATTGAGTTACCTTTGAATATTTGATTAGTGGTACTCTTGCGAAGAAATTTCTCTACAAGTATATTGTAATCCATTTTTTATTGCTGAATAATATATTGGGCAAATTTTGGAGTGTGGGGTTTTTCTCCCGAAAGGGTTTTCCTCATGTAAATCACTGTGTTATGGTTTGAATGTTATTATGTCCATTTCTTTTTTCTGTACCTGTTGTGACAATCTATAAATTTTTTTGCATTACCCTCCTCTCAAGGTTATTGTAGGAAGTTGTTTTGCTACTTAACTTCCTTACATTAATATCCCACTGAAATGTATGGTGAATGGGAGATGAATTATGATCGACACTTCATTTGTAAACAAATTTTTATGAGACTCATTCTTGTATTATCTTTTTTCGGCTTCATTTGTTAAGCCCTCGGGCTAGGGAATGCACATGACAGTTAGGGTTTGAGTCACCCGTAGCCAAGAATGATTCTATGTGGTCTTTGAATATAGAATGGTAGTCTGGACTTGGTAACCATATGACAGGAATAAAAGACATGACAATGTAATGGTAGACGATTTTGCATTTCAGTTGGAAAAATATTCAAAAGGATTCTTGATATCTTGGGCACAAGTAGTTGGAACCTGAGATTTGAGCACAAGATTCTCTTGTCGGAATAGGTGTTTCAAATCCTTAATCTATGTTTTTGTGTGTTTTCAAAAATAAAATGTTTAAGGATTTATTTGTTATCTCTGTTTTCAGAGTGTCTCGAATTTGTATAGGGTTTGTAACTTAGTGTTCATAATTTGTTTAACCGAGTTCTTTAGTTACATGTTCTGTGAGTTTAGTTTTTTGTTAAAACTTCTTAACCTTGATTATGGTCTCTATTCTCCGTTGTGTTGAGTTAATGGATGAAACCCTAGTTCGGGTCTCTTAGTGGTTATTGGGTTCTCTATTGTATTTGCATTTGGAGTTGTCTTAAAACACATAGATTATACTTTGTAGTTATTGTACACTGTTACATGGGTTATTTTATGCCTTGTCCATGGTTAAGTTTTGAAACCCTTGCGAGTCTATACATTTTGTGTTGAGAGTTTAGTTACATTAACCTAAGTTTGAATAGTTTTGTTTCTTCTTAATTAAAGTTGGATTATCATGCATTTTGTGAAGGGTTTCACCATGGTTGTTATTATAGTTTTCTTTGTCCACCAAAACATACATATTGCACAACATCTTGATCGTAACCCTATTACGTGATTGGAGTTTATGTTTGGTTAAAATGTATTCATTTATCATTACTTTGATATGCTCTAAGTACTCTATTTAAGGCTGAGTATAAATGTTGTTAGTAGATAATATAATTCTTTTTTAGTTTGAGCCTAATATATTCTGTTATTTGTTAAGGATAAAGATGACAATTTTTTTTTTCGTTCAAGAGAAGAGAATGTTATTTATGCACCATAAAATTTTTCAGATAAGGGATTGGAAATCAGGAAGACATATCTTCATTACTGTTCAGACAAAGACTTTTGGTTTTCACAGATATATCATTGTGATGTATATTTGAGATTGTAGATTGTAATGTCCCCAATTTTTTCAGGTTCTATAGCAAGCTTTAGTAGCTGACACTCTGGGTTCACGTCAACTTATTCAGATGAGTAATCTGATGTTTTCGATGAGCTCAGTTGGTTTAGTGGAGTTATACGCCACTTTTCAAAGTGATTTCTGGCCTTTGGATTGGTCTCCAAGAATATTGGAGAAGCCGTCTATTTTTAGTAAGTCACCCGATCGGCCTCGTTTTCTATTATTCGTCATCAGGATCACTCCGGTGCGATTGAAACTTAATTCCGATGTGTTTTGACAAGTTTTCGCAAATTTGGTGCATTAATGAATATTTTTAATTATTTTACTAATGTTGCTTAAATTTAATTAAATAAGGGCATTTAATGCTACAAAAGGTGTCTTGGAAATGGTGCTTTTTGATATTAGTGATTTCTGGTAGTTAATTATGGAGATTTTTTTTGGCTTTTAAGGACGTTCACCCTCAATCGCATCAATTGCTACCCTTGTGAGAGACCATGTCTGGGAATTTCAAAACAAACAGTAGTGGAGAATCGAAGGCATAATCATATACAATAATGGCTGCTTATAACTGGTTTGGTGAAGGTCGCAGTTAAGTCACATGTATCTCATTCTAATTCCTGCATTGTAAGTTGATATTACCAAAGTATTTGGCATGAGGAATAGTATCCCGATAGAAGCAAAGCGACTATCATTCTGCAAGTACACAGTTGTTTTGGTTGCAGCTGCACTTTGAGGGAACACAGTCAGTTGTTAGTTGCGTGGGTTTCTTACTGCTGGACGGATTCTGGAACTACGAACACATGTTGCTGGGCGTGTAAAGACTATTGAGAGTTGGGCGTGTTAACATGTATGTTGGGTGCGTTGTAGAACAACCACAATGAGTTAGCAGGTCGTAGACAAGTAAGGCCAGTTTGCTGAAGGTAGTCAAAGAGGTGCAACAAATGGAAAACATCAAGTCTTTCCAGGTTTTTATGCCTTGGGCGCCACCCTATATAATCAGTTCGAAATAAATAAATAATGTGTTACATTTAGTTCCTATGTATGTTTGAAATGTTAAGATTAATGTGAGCTGGAAATAAGTTTTAGGCGAATCTGTTCATTAAAGAAAGTTTTCAGTTGGTGTTGTGCAAATGGGAATATTGGTTATGGTTTACTTTCATATGTGCTATTTAATGTTTCTTTAAAAATGCTATAAAAAACCACAAACGTACCAGGTGACAACTAAACCAAAAATCATTATAGTCACGAAGGAAATTCAGTTCACAGGTACTGCACACCCATTGTTTTTACAAAATTCTCAAAAATAGGGTCAACCTATTACAGTGGTATTAGAGTAGAAGATTCTGCAACCTGTTGAAAAAAATTGGTTTGTTACCTCTATTCATTCAAAGATTAGAATTTCAGTTGGTTACTTAGTAAATAAATGGAAGCTTTGTGGGAACAACTGGAAATAGTTAAGCAACATCAGAATTCAATTTTTGGTAAATTGAAAAAATAGAATAGAGAACAGGAGGCTATCAAAGCCCTTTTCATGAGAGACTTAAGTTCGTGGGTGAAAAATTCAAATTCTTACCTCAGGATAAAGAAACTCTCTTCAATATTTTAGAGGAAGTTGAAAGTTGTCTCTGCGAGGTTAGTGGGCCACTTTCACAAACAATGGCTACAGTTATGTTTATATTGGTGTATTCATTGGTCAAACCTAAATTGATGAGACATCCAGATGAGGAGATAAGTCTGGCGGTTGTTTCCTATATAAGTCAAATAATGAGGTGTATAGCTCCTAAAGTTCTCTATAATGATGACATACGAAAGAAGGTTCTTTAGCTGATTGTGGAGAGTCTACATGGGTTATAAGATGTTAAAGCCTCTACGTTTGGTAAGAGGGATATAATTTTAGAAATTGTGTCTAGGACCAGATCATTTGTCATTATGTTGGATCTCAAATGTGATAAGTTGATTCTGCAAATGTTCAATTGTTTCATTGATGAGATAAGGAAATGTCATCCAGACAAGGTGAAGTCAGATATGTTCATCATCTTGTCCATGATCTTGGATGAAAATGATGATATTTGTATGCAGTTGTGATATGACTTGCTAGACATTTGGAGAAGAGAGTTGCATGTTTTAGATGCTGCCTATGATCTTTCAAGAAGTTTGGTCAACCTGAAAATTGATAGGTTTCACATAAGTTTAGGGAACAATTTAGTACATAAGAGTTGATCACTTTAGGCTTACATGTTTCACCTTCTCTATAGGGTAAATTTGATCCAAATGTTGAAAAGGAAGTCATAGCTTTGAGTAAATCTACTTCTATGCATGATGTAGATAAAAGTGATAATGAGTTCCATTTAGTTAAGGAGTATATTAGGGAGACTGAGTTAATCACTACAGGTGAGGGGTATACAAAATTCTTCATTGGTGATGTAAAAAATCTTCATTGATAAAACAATGGAAGGAATACACTTCCTCGAGGAGCCTATTTGTGATCACACTACTGCTCCAGTAGAACTGCACGATAAGAGTATACCATCTTCAGGTGATCCGGGCATTGAGGAAATTTTTTCAGCTGGAATTAGTGCTGATCTAATTCTAGAGCATAATGTGTGCATACATGACTTTGTAGAAGAAGAGTTTCAATCATAGTCAGATATTTCTCACAATCCACATGGTTTGTGGAGTCAGTTGATGGTGAATGAGGATGTGATTGTGGCAGTCTTATCCCATCATGATGAGATTGACAAAATAGTTGAAAACTACCTTTGGGTGGTTCAGTTAGAGAGAAGACAAAAGGGAATTGAAGTTGAGTTTTCTCTTGATAGTTTGTAGAAGATCAAAGAAGGTATGAGAACAATGAAAACGAATTATATGCACCTTCTTTCAAATCATGATCACCTTCTCAACCTAGTTGAGATCTATTTTGATTTTTTGAGGAGAAAGGAGGAAGAAATTTATGAACTCTGTTTACAGTTGAGCACGACCCACTCTTCCTTTCACAAAGCATAGAAAACTATCATTGGTCCATTAGTAATACATGAGCATGATGTGAGAACCTTAGAGATCAAACAAATTATTGAGGGAATTGAAGAAATCTATAAGAAAAAAATGATACAACAGGACTTCAACACCTTTCCAAACGATTTCAGTTTATAGTTTGGAGAGGACCATATCGGTTACAATTTTCTAGTACCTTCTTCATGGGTTTTACCTCCTATTGCATTGATTGATAGTTGTCCTACATTGCTGATCAAAATTATCTCAAGTTGGACTTTAAGGGAAACAACTATGAATATGGAAAGGAGTGATTGGGATTGTCACTTTGTAAAGAACCCTGCTGGTTCTAATTGCGGATATTGGTGTTGTTTGTTTTTGGTTTTGAAGTTTTATGATTTTTTGTCTTTTTGCAAGGGATTAATAATAAAAAGCACGTACACATAAACTGACAAAACTCACAAACATGAAAATTTCAAAGATTTCTATATGCATTGATGGCTGCAAACATATACTTTATTATCCTTTAAGATTTGAAGCCTTTACATAGATATGCATACCCAGATATGATGATTATCAACTACTGGTGCAAAGTGCTATGGAAAAACAACTCTAGGAGAAGTTTGATCCTTCCTAATGAATGCAAAATCAACCCAAGACTCCCAAAATTGGAATGACTGTCCCTCCTTATGCTGGCTAATTCTTCCCTACACAAAATCACAACCTTTTGGACTCCTCCTCAATCAAATCGAACCACACCCAGTGTAAGGGATACGACTGCATGCAAACTGATTTTCTTGAACTGTTGTGGATGATAATATTAAAATTGTAAGGATCAAAACCTTCCGTTAAATCTGCTCAATAAACTCCGTCAATTATGTCCAAAACTAAAAATAAATACTAAAATAAATGTATCCAATCTGCACAATATCGACTTTTGGATGAAGCCAACTTTCACCAGTTGTCTTCAACTGAGATTCCACAATCTCAGGAAGTCGCAACACTGAAAGATGATCATCCTCCAATGCCCAATTAAGTTGAAACTCAGAAACCCTTGTCTCTATTCTCTCGAGGAAGAAAATGATCAAATTCCAAAGAATAATGAATGAACTTCTCATTACAAGCCAATATATATTCTCCTAAGAAGTTCAAATTTCTCCAAAAGATAACTTAATAACATTAAATGTTATAATTTATCATTGGCATCACTAATTAAATTAAAACCTTGGGTTTTGTGCACAAATAATTAATATTTTGGTCCCCTTCTCATGACACCTAGACCTCAAATTAAGTGAAGTTATCAAGTTAAATTATAACTTTATAATAAGCCATTAAATGATTTAATATTAATTTGGTCACTAAAATAATAATTAATCCCAAAATACTTAACATTTGGATATGTCAGTTGAACTAAAAGTCACTCCTCTTATTTCCCCATGTGACTATATGCTCTTTCTAAAAACAGAAAGGTCCCCTCTCAATCCACCTTTGGATTACTATAAATAGTAAGTGTGGAAAAAGTATAGCAAATGGAGTCCAAATGACCCCAAACAAAATCCAAACCTACAAATCCCTTAACTTTGGAGGTGATACAACCCTCAGAGGACCCTCTAACCATCCTCATTAGCCTACGAGGGCCATATAATAGGATAATCCTTTGCTACCACTGACTGTCATGGAGAAGGGGACGTTACAGTGCGCCCTCCCTGAAATTGCTTGTCCTCAAGGAATCTCAACTCAAGATGCTGAAGATATCATCTCTCTCCCACGTAGAATACTCAACTGACAAATCCCTCCACTTAACCAGATATTCCCTGATGACCCTGTTTCTCAATATGTGCTCCCTGGAATCAATGATAGTCTCAGGTATTAATATCAACTTCCCCTCATTATCAAGAGGTGGTAGCACTGTGGAAGGAGTAACATGGTGTCCTATAGCCTTTTTAAGGCATGACACATGGAAAACATTATGCACCTTTGCATCTGTCGACAACTCTATCTCATAGGCCACCTCTCCAACCCGCCCGACAATCCTAAATGGCTCATAATAACATGGCTTGAGCTTCTCTGCATCCCTTTTATTAAGGGTGGATTGCTTGTATGATTGCAACATCAAGTACACCATATCACCTACAACAAATGACTGCTCAACTCTCTTTTGGTCTGCATATTGTTTTTGCTGGTTTTGTGCCTTGTGTATATTCTCCTTCAATGATCTCAAAATGTCCCGAATCTCCTGAAGAATTTCCTTGACACTCGA
This sequence comes from Cryptomeria japonica, assembly GCF_030272615.1. Lineage (NCBI taxonomy): Eukaryota > Viridiplantae > Streptophyta > Pinopsida > Cupressales > Cupressaceae > Cryptomeria > Cryptomeria japonica. Next base: position 14,522 of record NW_026729293.1, read on the forward strand.
CACTCTACTATCATTTAACAACAAATCCAGAAAGTTGGGCACATCATACCTGCATAAAGCCATGAGTGGTGTCATCTGGATGGAAATGTGATACATAGTATTATAATAGTACTCGCATAGATGCAACCACTTTACCCATGCCCACCGCTGTTCGACTATATAATTCTTGAGGTAACCTTCCACTCATTTTTTCACTCTTCGTCTAAACATCTGTCTGTGGGTGGTAGCTCATACTAGGGGTGAGCTCGGTACCACTAAGTCTAAATAACTCCTTCCAAAAATTACTCATAAATCTACTGTCCCTATCACTAACTATAGTCCGAGGTAACCCATAAAGTCTAAAAAACCTCTCAGAAGAAAAGATCTACAACCTGAACTATTTAATAAGTAGCTGAGATTGGAAATAAATGGGCAAACTTCATAAGCCGATCAACAACCACATATAGGCAATCTCTATTGTGAACTCTAGGCAATCCAGTAATGAAGTCCATCGATAATCATTTTCACTTCCTATCAGAAATGGGAAGTGGCTGGAGTAGTCATGTTGGATAGGTATGTTCCTACTTGTTCTCCTGACAAACAAGACACTCTCTGACATACTGAAGAACATCGAAATTGAGTCCAGGCTTCTAGGTAAAACATTACCTGACCTGTCTGTATGTTTTATAATAACCGAGGTGTCCTACCATGGGGGAATAGTGTAAGGCTCTCAGAATCTTGTTCTTCATCTTTGATCCCCGTACAAGAAAAATCCCCCCTTTGTAAATGATGAGATCATTTACAATGGAGTACTTGTTGTCCTGCACTGTACCATCCATGATGCTAGAGGTCCATGAATCCTTAGCATACTCTACTAAAATTGAATGCCTCCAATACTTTGTAATCTCAATCATAGCACTCAAATGCGGCCTATGTGACGATGCATCAGGAAAAATATTATTCTCCCCTTTGATATAGGTGATGTCAAAGTCATATACCTGCAACTTACTAGCCCACTTCTTTTGGCGATGATTCAAATCACGCTGCCCAAATAAATGTTTTAGGTTGTTGTGGTCCATTCTGATGCTGAATTTAGAGCCCACCAAATACTCCCTGAACTTGGCCAATGCGTGAATTACGACCAACATCTCCATATCAAAAATATGGTAAGTCCTCTTAGGCCCCCTCAACTTCCTTCTGTCGAAGGCAATGTGGTTCTTGTCTTGCATGAGGACTGCACCAATTCCCTCTCCTGATGCATCACGTTGAAGCTCAAATGGCCTAGAGAAATTTGGTACAATCAATACTGGACATGTGGTCATCAACTGTTTGAACTTCTCAAAACATTGTTGTGCCTGGTCAGTCCAAACAAAATCTCCCTTCTTTGTCAAGTCTATCAAAGGTGCTGCCCGCTGAGAAAAATGCTTGACGAAGCACCTGTAAAAACCACATAAACCCATGAAACCTTTGAGCTGTGTAAGGTTCTTTGGATTAGGCCAATTTATAGTAGCCCAAACTTTATCTAGGTCCATCCACACCCCCTCAGCATTGATAATTTACCCAAGATATAATAGCTCTATCAACCCCAATGCACACTTGGACTCCTTGGCATACAAGGACTCCCTCTCTAAAATACCCAACACTACATCCAAATGTGCTAGGTGTTCCTGCCATGTCCTACTATATACCAGGATGTCATAAAAAATACAAGGACATATCTCCTCAGCTGATGCTAGAATATCTGATTCATAGAATACCCGATTCATAGTGGGCTGAAATGTCACTGGCACATTGGTTAAGCCGAAAGCATAACCAAGAATTGAAAATGTCCACAGTGACACCAAAAATATGTCTTCTCTATATCCTACTCTCTCACCTGAATCTGATGATATCCTAACCTTAAATCAATCTTTGAAAATAAGCAAGCACCATGTAACTCATCGATCAACTCATTGATGCATGAAATGGGGCATCGGTTCTTGATGGCCCTCTTATTCAAATCCTGGTAGTCCATGCACATTCGAAGAGTACCATCTATTTTCTTTACCACCACCACCGATGAAGAAAAAAGAGACTTACTTGGATGAATGTAATCCATGTCCAACAACTCCTTAATTATTTTCTCAATTTCATCCTTTATTTTCTTTGGATGCCTATAAGGTGTAATCATGATGGGTTGACACCCTTCTCTAGCTTAATAATGTGCTCAATAACCCTATCAGGAGGTATACTTGGTGGAATAGTACTAAACACCTTGGGGTGTTTACTCAACAAGTCCTATATATCAGGTGGATAATCAACCTTCTGCTGCTCCAACTGTGTAGGCATTATTCTACATTCTATTGTGCACTCTAGGTGATCATGGTGAATTAATCTCTCAATCCTCCTAAAAGAGATCATCTGCAAATTTGTGTATGTTATTGCCTTGAGCATATTTTTCCTCCCATTTGCTTCAAATCGTAAATCCAAATGTTTCACATTAAGTGTAAGCTCCTCAATAGCATAAATCCACATCATGTTAAGCACCACATCCATGTCTTCCATATTACCTATATAGAAATCAACCTTAAGTTCATAGTCGCTCAATTACATAGGAAGATCAGTGATCATTTTGTTACAAGTGAGTGCATAACCATCAACAACCTTGACACACACTCCCTCTTGTGTTCGAATCCCATGCCTTGCTACCAGATTCTCATCAATGAAGTTGTACGTGGCACTTGTATCAAAAAGGGTGATGACCTGCTGCCCTGCTATAACTCCCCACATCCTGAAAGTGCCCTCACAATGTAAGGAATTAATGCACATGGTATTTCGTTTTCCTTTTGATTCATTTTATGACACTTCTGAAGCTCTTTTTGACTATGTATCCTCATGGTCAGTCTGCTGGTCTAAAAATCAGAATTATCATAACACTCATAAGTCCATTCCATTTGCTTGGCTTTGGCCTTAGGTCTCAAGGTACACTCATGATCGGGTGTGTAGGGTGCCTTACACACAAAACATAACTTTTTCCTCCTCAAATCATTCAAACTCTCTTGATTCTTGCGCATAGGAAATTTATTCTTGAAATCTGATTTTTCTGGCCTCTTATGAGAAAATATATTATCTTTGTTGGAAGAAGAGAACTTAGGTGGAAACTTGCTTCTAGGTGGTGCAAGCTCCATGCTATGTGCCTTTTTCATGGCCTCCAACAAAGTGGGTAGGTAAAATGCCTTAATACAACCTATTAAAGGCTCCAACAATCTCTCCATAAATAATATGACAAGTCTCCTCTTTGAAATTCTAGGGACCATCTCTGCAAGTCTCTGGAATTCATTGATATAAGTTTCCAAATTACCCATCTATTTCAGTTGCTCCAACTCTCTAAAAAACATCTCAAGATTTTCTCGGTCAAATCACTCCATTAGCCTGTTAGTAAACTGCGCATAAGTCGTAATGTAATAATGCCCAAGGGTGATCAATCCATGGTACCACCACTCATGATCAACACCCTCCAAATGCGGTGTAGCAAATCTAATGGCATTCTCTTAAGGCATCGCTCAATGATAGGTAGTTGTCTAACTTTTGTACCCATTCTCTAGTTGTACACTTGTCATTCCCATCAAAATATGGCATGGTAATCTTTCCAGGGTTTGCTAATAATCAATCTGTGCTAGAGCATGGTATTCATTTCTTCCACCATTTCTCCTACTCCTTTGATTCATAAACTAATCAAAGGTCCACTGTTCTCTCAAATCAGGAGGTAAGGTGGTATATTCTAAATATGCCTTCCGTGCCTCATCTGCATAAGGTATAGGGGAAACAACTTGTGGTTCTTCTTCTCGTGGAGTGACGGTGGGAAAGAGGTGTCTAGAGGCTGATCCTCTAGTGAAAGCTTCACGCTGATTGACTATCCTATCCATTCCAATCTCCTCCACATCGTTGTTGCTACTATTCCCATGAATACCACTATTTTCACTTGAGTTGTTCTAATGATTTTGATTCTGACCACTTTGTTGATTATTGTTAGTTTGTTGCTCCATTTTCCCTAATAAGCATGACATCATTTCAAGCACGATGTCAAACTTCCTTTCGATTCTTGCATCCTTGTCATCTTCTACCATGTTTTGCACTGCTTTACCACCGTCTCTTTCTCTCAACGCCTCTGAAATTATCTCAACTTCAGGCACCTGTGGGTTTTGATACTACTATCTTCTTTGTTCCCTATTATAATATCCAATATCCCTATCACTCATTTGACAACTTCATCAATACTGGACATAGGATGGTAAGATCTTGGCTTTTATACCACTGTAAATAACCCTACTAGTTCTAATTGCAGATATTGGTGTTGTTTGTTTTTGGTTTTGAAGTTTTATGATTTTTTTTGTCTTTTTGCAAGGGATTAATAATGAAAAGAAAGTGCACATAAACTGATAAAACTTACAAACATGAAAATTTCAGAGATTTCTATATGCATTGATGGAAAACATATAATTTATTATCCTTCAGTGATCTCACAATGTTATGACTCTCTCTTGAAGATCCTTGGCACTCGATACTCTGCTGTCACTTAACAACAAATCCAAAAAGTTGGGCGCATCATACCCGTATAAATCCATGAATGGTGTCATTTGGATGGACATGTGATAAGTAGTATTATAATAGTACTCGCATAGATGCAACCAATTTACCCATTCCTGCTGTTGTCTGACTATATAATTCGGGAGGTAACTTAGAATTACTTAGTGAACTTTGCTTTGCTTTGTAATCTTTTAATCCTTTCTTTAATGACTCATAGTGAAGGGAACTTTGCTACTTGCAGTCATGGTTCTCCCCTTCTCTATTTTCCCTTTTACTTTGTCAATCGAAGTCATAAGATCCAAAGTCCACTGGGGGCTTGGTGCATCTTGCCTCCTTGATGTGGTGAATGTATTTCAATCTTGTTTCCTTGTAGTTTATCGATAGTATCGACATATGCTTATAATCCCGCTAAAGTGGGAGCTAAATGTAGTGTCATAAAATTGTGACCCTAGCAATTTACGACTGCATTAGGGTCCTCATGCATGTGAACTCAAATCCTCTAGCCTGATCGGACCGGAGAGTGCTCGACTTGCAAAAATTGCTTCTTCCTTGGCCTCTGCTGGTGCAGGAGCACCTGAATGCTCAAATCCTAACAGGTATAGCATTTTATTGTAAATTAAGCATGTGTGTTTATTTTATGCTTCTAGTAGGTTTAATAGGTTTGTTTTGTGGTGTAATAAGGTTTGGAACTCATTTGTGTTTAAGAGTTTCCAAGATTTTTGTTTTTTTCTCAGTGGGCCAAAAACTATCAATTTTGGGTCCAAATGAGTATTTTTGAATTTTTGATGTTGTAAAGCCTTGAAAGGCATTGGAGCATGTTTATTTAGTGTTTCTAATGATTTTGAGTCATTGGTTTGAGTGCCAAGTCACCGGGAGTCAAAATGCAACTTTTTGAGCAACAAAAGTTGTCAAAAGTTGTCAAAAAGTTGTCAAAAAGTGCAAAAAAGTGACTTTTGGTGGTTTTGGTTAGTTCCAGCCTATACCTATCCGTACAAAGGCTTCAATAAGTTGGCACATGTTTAAAAACCATGTTCCCATGAGTGTATGTATGGTTCATGTTGGAGAAATAAGAGAAATACTTGTTTGTGCTTGTATTTTGTGAGTTTTAACTAGTTTTCTGCACTTTTGAGAGTACAGTCCGTACCATGGCTTCATGAGTCCGTACTACTCCTGTTTTTGATTGGTTTAATCTCCTTTGATGTTTGAGTAGTGATTTGGAACAAGTTTTGTTTGAAGTGCTCTTGAGAAAGGCATTGTTTTGTGGTTCCAATGGAAGATCATTCATGGTCCAACTGATTTCTTCAAAGTCTCTGTTTGGAACTCATTTGTGTTTAAGAGTTTCCAAGATTTTTGTTTTTTTCTCAGTGGGCCAAAAACTGTCAATTTTGGGTCCAAATGAGTATTTTTGAATTTTTGATGTTGTAAAGCCTTGAAAGGCATTGGAGCATGTTTATTTAGTGTTTCTAATGATTTTGAGTCATTGGTTTGAGTGCCAAGTCACCGGGAGTCAAAATGCAACTTTTTGAGCAACAAAAGTTGTCAAAAGTTGTCAAAAAGTTGTCAAAAAGTGCAAAAAAGTGACTTTTGGTGGTTTTGGTTAGTTCCAGCCTATACCTGTCCGTACAAAGGCTTCAATAAGTTGGCACATGTTTAAAAACCATGTTCCCATGAGTGTATGTATGGTTCATGTTGGAGAAATAAGAGAAATACTTGTTTGTGCTTGTATTTTGTGAGTTTTAACTAGTTTTCTGCACTTTTGAGAGTACAGTCCGTACCATGGCTTCATGAGTCCGTACTACTCCTGTTTTTGATTGGTTTAATCTCCTTTGATGTTTGAGTAGTGATTTGGAACAGGTTTTGTTTGAAGTGCTCTTGAGAAAGGCATTGTTTTGTGGTTCCAATGGAAGATCATTCATGGTCCAACTGATTTCTTCAAAGTCTCTTCATCCATGGCTTTGAGGAAATTTGTTGGATCCTCTGTACATACTGTACCATACATCTATTTTCCTTTTCTAGCAATGCACAAGTGTTTGTAAACCCATGGCAAGTATGTGAAGTGATCAACTTGGCTTGGGTATTCTTAATGTTGTGTGAATGGTACTTTGCTGTTCATAGCACTGTACTTTAAAATTTTGAAGTAGACTTAAGTTGGCAAGAGTTATTATTACACTTTACCATCCTTGTCTCTCTCATGACTTGGTTGGATGCAAGAAGAAAAGGTGTAAACAAACTGAAAGACAATGTGTCACTGTTTCATTGTTAAAACCTCATTGCCAACCTTCCTAGAGGACAGTATGGAATGATGGATTCCTCTTTATGCACCATGGGAATGTATTTGTAAGTGTTTTCAATGTTAAGAAGACAGGGTACACCATTTGATTGTAAAGGACCTAAATAAGGATCCTAGAAAAGTGTATTTCTTTGTCACAGTCTTATAATGCTGTCATGTTTTGTGGCATTGTTTTGAGTGTTCAAACTCATAAGATCCTTGAAGAGGATATATGTATTGTTTTACCTTGCCATTAACACCTTTTTGCAGGCCAGGGACAGAGTGAAGAAGTAAATTAAACAAGAGAGAAAGTTGCAATCAGTTTTTAGACTGTCAAAATGCAGTGATGGTGGGTGTATGAGTAACAGTCATAAAGAATCCTTTCCTATATGTCTTGCAGGGTGTTACAACTTCTGTCAAGTCTTGGTTGCATCCATATTTGATATACTTCCATTGTATTTGGTTTACAAACGTTGAAAATGCATGCAAAATATTAAAAACATTGCTGTCCCAGTCCTCTAGACTGTTATTTCCGAGTAAATGCAGCAGTATGACATTTGTTTGATGTAATGACAACATTCTAAGATAAGGTTTGAATCCTTGGGAGTGTTGTGTAGATGTTATAACAAGGTTTTAACATTTAACTTAGGTCTAGCATCATGGAGGAGACCTTTAATTTGAAAACCCTCACTAAAACTCTTAAAAACCCTTGAAAAGTGCCTATTTTGTGGGACAGTCCTCAAACAGTCCGTACAGTACTTGCCACAGAAAAAATCCTTGACTCTTCATCATCAATAGACCACATCTCCAAGGGTTTTCCATGAAGTTTAACAGATTGAGCAGGGTGAACAAATTTCACTAAAAACTAGGGCTAATTCTAGTAGCCTTTTTGGAGCAAATTTGACAATTTCATGAAATCGGTAAGGAAGGAGGAGTAAGTGATGGTTTCAAATCATCAAAACTGATAAGTTAAGCCTTGGGATACCCTACTACAAACTCCATAGCATTTCATTAAGTCATTTGATCAAAATGACCATTTGAACCTAGAAGTTGCCTTGAGTAACCCAACGTTCTTTGCATCCAATTTAGAAATTTTCATTCTTGAAAGGTGAAGGACAGTCATCATACTTTGCAAACCTGTCCAGATGCTCAATCAATAGATTAATATGATTGAAATCCTTAAAGGTGCAATTAAGATTAGGTAAACCATGGTTCTCCAACAGTTGCCCATTCCTGGAAGAGAGGAGATTCAGCCAATTGGACAACCAAACTTGTTCATTTTTGGTGACACTCAAGAGGACCTCATTTCAAACTTGAATGCCTTAGCATGGAAGGTAAGGAGGAGTGATGTACAATACAATAGGGTGCAAGCAGTGTTATATAGAGAGGAGGAGATAGGAGAAAGGTTTAGAAGAATCCCATCTGTGCCTAGGGATTGATTTGGGAAGCACATTGAGAACAAAAGCCCACCAACCTCAAAGAAGACCAACTTCTATTATACCTCCTCATCATCTGCATCACTCTGTCCGCACTCTTCCTTGGAGAAAGGGGTAGGAAAGGGGTGTGGCATCCCTGCCCTTGCCCTATTTTGGGGTAGGACCTTTCCAGAGCATGCATTGTGGGTTGTGCAGTGAGCGGGAAATCTCCCTAATGTCAGCCCCTGATGAAATTTAAATCCTTCAAACATTTATTTAAGGGGAATTTGTCCTCTCATTTGCATAAGTTGAAGTTGGATAAGATTGGAGTATACACAAGCGATCAAGCATTGAAGAGCATTCAAACATTCTTTTCCAGCATTGAACGTGCTCAAGTCTCCCTTCAAGGCTAGGTGTTGCATTCAAGTCAAGGATTCAACCATTGAAGAGGAGATTACTTTCAACATATAATTCCACACAAGCATTTCTTTCAACATTGCTACTACAACCTCCCTTGAGGTGATTTACAATTCAGTCTTTCATTTACATCTACTTGCAAGTACTTTCTTTCATTACTTGGTTAATTCCAAAACTGAGGTTTGACCTAAAGGTAAACCCCCAATCCCAACACATTTCCCTCTCTTTTTTGTGTGTAGGTTGTGGGTGCACAATTGTACTTTTGGATTCGGGCTTCATTTGTAGAGGCGGAAAAACCCTTTTCATTTCGCGGAATTTTTGGAGGACCGTGTACATTCCCACCACGGTCTAGACAAATTTTTGTCAAATTTCTAGGGCGACTTCATCTTGACATTTCACTGCCAAATCCAGGTGCACAGCTTCATCCCAAATTTAGATCTCAAGTTATAATCGATTCTTTGTCACTTTTGCACTACATAATTCAATCAATTTCCTTTCCAAATCAAACAAAGGAATAAGGGGATCAATTTAACATTCTTAATTCATTCAAAATTTAATCTATCATTTTTGTGAGGAGATTGAATCTAGTGAATTACCCCTTATCTTCCTAATGTAATGGTGAAAAGTGCTTGAAGGATAATCAATAGTGAAATTCTCATATCTGTTTGAGGGAAAGGGTTAGTTTTCCTCTTGATCTATCACTCATAATTTTCCCACCATTACATTTTGGTGAACCTGATGTCTTGCATGGTATCCTTTGAACAAAATTGCATATTTTTCATTTACAAGTTTCAACGTTCTGCAAACTTAGTGATTAGTTCATTAAAAACCCTAGTTTTTAAATTTAAAATTGAACTTGTGATTTGTAAAAAATTGCTTGTAGTTGTCTTAGATCTGAAAATTGTTTTGTTTATCAAATTAAATTTCCCCATTGGCTTGTTCAATTTGTAATTAAAATTTACAAAATTAAGAGGTTACTTGTTAAAACTCTAATTTTCAAAAATCATATTGAACTTGTGCAAACAATTGAATTTCCTTTAATTTTCAGATTTCTGATTGTTCTTAGATTTGTTTTCAGTTTTACAATTCAAATTTTCAATTCCCCCCCCCCCTTTTTTTTCTAGCAGTTAGGTCATCAAACCCTAATTTTTAAAATTAATTGGATTTTGTGTTAATTTCAAATCAATTTCAGTTACATTCAAATTCTTAAACATTTTCCAAGGTGTCCCTATCCATTAGGTTTGACCCTTTTCAAAATTGCACTTCAATTCCTCTTTTTCTTCAAAACCCTAATAGGGTCCTATTTTCACCTTTGTGCCTTCATTTCATTCATCTAGAGAAAGTAAAATTCGCCAATTTTTTGGGGTTAGCTTTAAAATCATCATAATATCCATCCCTGAAAATTTCAAAAAAAGTTGGTTGGACCATGTGCATTCCTGCCATGGACCTCGACCTTTTTTCCAAAATTTTGGGAGACTGTTATGATTGTATTTAATAGCCTAAATCCAGAAGATTGGCTGATTTTATCGATTTTTGAACCCTCTAGAATCGGAAATATCTTCAAAATTCAACATTTCAACTTTCAAGAAATTTTTTAAAATTAAGAGGTTAATTATTGTCTGCCTTGATTTTAAAAATTCTAATTTTAAAATTAAGTGGTATTCCCTTGGCCCTAATTTTAAAATTCCAATTTCCTTTCATTTTTGGAAATTATATCATTTCCTTCCTCCAACAAAGTTCAAATTGTGTAATCATTATTTTCTTAAATTTTGCATTACTCAAATTTTGCAAGCTTTGTCCTACAATTCAAAATTCAAATTTTCCCTCTAGTGCATGAGTTTTACCACTATCAGTCCTACCTATCCTATCCCCATTAGATGAAGCATTATAATTAAGGCATCCCAAGGCTTAATTACTAAGGAGATGGATCCTAATTTGGGTGACTTCTTTAATAAGGATCATGCTAATTCTTCCCATCCTAATCATGTGCCTATTTATGGATCCCATGATGAAGAATAAACCTTAACTAGGGTTTCTTTAGATCAAATTTCTACATTGGACAATCAATTTGATAGCTTTCAACAATGGATGTCCCAATAATACCCTAATAGTGAAGCTCTTCCATTAATTGAAGGTCTTAAGCGCATGCTTCAAAGTGATAAGAATTGAATTGATATATTGCATGGCATTGCAGATATTGTTGATTCTAATGTCATGCCCATCAAGAGTTGTGCCAAAACCCTAGGTTACTCACAACCTTCAACACAAGTCAATTCCTCTATTCCTTTGACCAATCCTATGACTAGCATTCCTACTTTCACATCTAATATCATGACTACTTCAACTCAAAATGTCATTCCTACAACCATGGGTCATTGGGGCAATCCCTCTTCTTCATTTAATCCTCCATCGTTACCTATATCTTCCATGAGTATTCCCACCATTCCTCAACCAATCAATGTTACACAAGAGGGCAATCCCTTCAACAACTTTATTCCTCCTTTAAGTGTCTCTTTTCATACCCAATCATCACCAATGTCTACTTATCATAGTGTCCCACCACCTTATTCTTAGTCCATGCCTTCTTTCAACAACATCACACCACCTTCTCAATCACCTATGTCTAACGTGAATTCTTCTACCGAAATGACAATAAAAAATCTTGTCCAAACGGTGTCTTCCTTACGCATGTCAAAAAAATTTCAAACCTTGTGTACCGATTTTGCTTATGATCAATGATTGCTTATAAACCTGTTTACTAGAACACTAAGAGATAAGGCTTTACAATGGAATTGCTTGCAAACCTCTTTTCAACAACTAGCAAATGCTTTCATCCAACAATTTCAAAACAACATTGGTCCTAAAATCACTTTGATTGATTTAATGCATTGTAAACAAGGTGTTAAAGAGAAAGTGACTGGTTTCATTGGTAGATATAATAATTTGTGTGCTCAAATTTCTTTTCATGTGCCTGATAATGATATTCAAAAAATTTTCATTTCTAATTTACAAAAAGATATTAGGGAAAAGATTTTTTTTGTCTGAGTTTACTTCCTTTCCATAGTTGTGTACAACAATCCATAATTATCAACTGGCCATGAGTCAAATGGAGCAATCCACTCCTATGGCTCTGAGTGATAAGGGGGAGAGTGTTCAACAACCGTTTGCGAAGTTCAAACCAACAAAAAGCTTCATCAAGTTCAATGATCTAATCAACAACAACCATGTGAATGCTACAACAGGTGTGCCTCCTATTTCTAAATTTTTCCAAAAAGAAAGACAATTTACTCCTTTGAATGAATCTTTGCATAGTATTATGTCTCAGTTATTACATAGAAATGTTATCAAACTTCCTCCTATAAAACAATTTGATCCTTCCAAACTTGCATCTCCTCATTTTGATAACAATTCCTTTTGCCAATTTCATCGTCAACCTGGTCATGATACTGAGAAATGTTTTGCATTGAAACATAAGGTTCAATAATTGATTGATAATAATACTATATCTATGACAGGTGTGCATGATGAAGGGAATAAATCAGTTGCTCCTCCTAATCAAAATCTTAAGATTTTCACTGATCCCTTGCCATTTTATACCTCTAACGTTATTGAGATTGTGCCTAATTCTCTCTCTTCTAAAGAATTCACCTCTGTGGATCCAAATTTGGTTAATATGGTATAAACACAAGAATCACCTGAGGATCCCTATATTATATTTGACCCTAGTGAGACCATTAGAGCACTGAATGGCCCTTTATACATAGCTACAAAGGTTAAGGACATCCCTTGCCATGGTGCCTTGATTGATCCCTCTTGCATGGTTAATGTCATAATTGAAGAGTATCTTTTCACTTTACGATTGCATAGACCACTATATGATGCTTCTAATGTAGAGGCAAAGTTATTTGATGGCTTCTCTTGTCCTACCATTGGTTCTATCACCCTTCCTATTGTGGTTCATGCTAAATCCATGGATTTTGACTTTGTTATCATGCCTTCCTCTGAGAAATTCCATGTGAAGTTGAGCTATCCTTGGCTATATTCCATGAAGGTGATTGCTTCTCCAATCCACAAGTGTCTTAAATTTCCTCACAATGGAGAAATCATAACCGTGAACCATACCTTATTTTGTCCATCTGAAAGAAGCCCCGGTATTCCTATTGATCTCTTTTGGCCTAAACAATTTCAATCTCTTCCATCAAGGAGCGATGCTCTTTTTCAATCTTATAAAAAATGGAAGAACGATATGATCTTATCCTTAAGTCAACCTAGATCCCCAACACTTAAAATTCCTATTATTCTTCAAGATGAGGTTATTCCCCTCTCAGATAGAACTAATCTCCCTCCTAAAGAAAATTGTCCACCTACTCCTATGGATGTGACTTTACCTTCTCTTAAGGAGAACACCAATACTCTTCCTAAGGTTAGACCTATACCTCCTCCTCATGATTGACTTGGTCTCCTTCCTACACCTAATATTCCTCCTTTCTATGGTGCAGTTCCACCTTTTTCCTCTTATCGAGAGAAGGGGCCTGCCTCTCCTATTGTTCAACCAAAAATACCTCAACCTAAACCTTCCACTATTAAGGGGAACACCATTCCTACTTTTTCAAATGTTCCTCCTCCTTCTTCGCTTTCCACTAAGACTCGACGTAATCATTGTGCAAGAGAACGCTGATGAAGACATCGTGTTCGAGCTCTTGAAGCTATCTCTCAAAATACTCAGTCTTCTCAGACTCCAACAATTGACATGATTCCCTTTTCTCCTAAGCAAGATGTTCAACCAACATCTCCAAATCATAAGTTGCATAAAACATGTAATGGTTTTACTCCTATTCGTGTTCTTGCTCCTCTTGCTTTAAACTTTGATGAAGAAATGAGTGAAAATGTTATTCATAATGACAATACAACTCCTAATGCTTCTGACAGTGAGCATGAATATATTGATGTGGACAAACATGTCATGCCCAAAATTTAGGGCAAGAACAGGATATATTTTTTTAAAACATAACTTTTAAAAGCATTAAATCGACAAATATAAAATGATACAACATGTTTTGTCTTAACTATATTTGGATTAGCTTTATCTACTAGCTCCATTTGCGGAATTCCAATTGAAGGGTTTTAATGTCTACTCGAATTTAATAAGACAATTAATTTAGATAACTAATTTACGTGGGCAATATTAATCATGGATGGCTTTTAAATGATTTTTTTTGAACGCTAATTAAATTTATTCTCCTAGCACCCCTCTAGTCCATAATTAAAATTTACTAAAGTTAATCCAATTTATTCCAAACTTAAGATGTTCTCAAGTTAGTTTAACTAAGATATAATTAAGCCCATGGCGAAAATACGTCCCATAGGTTTTAAATTTCAAAACCTATATCCAAGAAGACACTTAAATTACTATTTATTGAAATACCCTTAGATTGATTAAATAAAAACTGTTTGCCCACTAGATTTTATTTATTTATTTTTTAAAAAACTACATTAAATATATATATTTTATCCTATAGGCCTGTTTTCCTTTTTTTTAAAACTTCAACTTTCTAATTCTTATTTACAAATATGTGTATGTAAATAATTATAATTATAAATATAAACACACATATTGAAATATATAATTTAAATTCAATATAATGTTTTCTTTCCAATTTTATTAAGTCCAATCCATGCAAACCCTAATTTAGGGATTTACATTTTAAAATCTTTCTAAGATTATAATTTATTTTTATTAATTCAAATATCATAACCCTAACCCTACCCGGGCTAGGGTTTTATACTGTTATCTTTTTTTTATTAACCCCCTTTTTTTACAGGGCCGAATCGAACATCCACGGGCTAGGCGGCCATGGCGGAGGAGGAAGCAGTTGAAGTGGGGGGACGACGTGACCGACGCCTTCCACTGTGCAATACACAGTGGGCTCGGCCCCGCCGACCACTGTGCCTTGCATAGTGGGAGGCGCCGCTTACCACTGTGTGATGCACAGTGGGGAGGCGTCGCCGACCCCTATGCAAAGCACAATGGGTTCGGCCGAGGTTTTACACCTCCTTGCTTTTTTTTTTTTTTGTAGTTTATTTATTATTATTATTTATATATATATTTATATTATATATAATATATATATATATATATATATATATAAATATATTTAAATATATATATATGTATATATATTTATATGTATATTTATATATATAAATATACATATATATATATATATATATATTTACATAATGGATGTATAATGCTTAGGACAAATTTATCTTGCGAATATATATTAAAGTTATAAACATTTACTTAAAAAAAGAACTTGAGACAAATTAATTTAAGTATCCAGATTTTGATCACTGTTTATTATTTTAGGCATGAATATGATTTTGCTAAAATCTGAGATAGAAAAAAAAGTAGATAACTATAGGTTTATTTCTAGCAATTAAATAATGGCAGATTTAAATAAATTTATACCGCACTATATAAATATTATTTTTAAAAATAAAATAAAAATAGATAGCCTATTTAACTTCAGAATTACTTTCTACACAAAAGTAATTAATAAAATTTATTGAACTTAAAACAACAATTATAGGACTATGAAACTATTTCAATCAATTATCTATTTACTCTAGATTTCTATTTTTGCAACTAAGTAAATTCCAGAAAACAATAAATTTAATAGCAACTTAATAAATCTAGAATTTATTAAATTAAAACTATAGAAATAGTTAAAAAATACTTTAGATTTTATTTCTGCAATTAATTATTAAATTTTATTTTCTGCAACTATAATTATCTAGAGTCCATAAACTTAGATCATGCAATTGGGAAGAATAAACTGCAATATTCTCATTCAAAGCAACATGCATACAATCATTAAATTCTTTCTTTATTCCCTGGATTTAATTTCACAAGCATATAGGGGTAAAATAAATTCAGTTGCTTTCCCACATTTTTAATATACACAACAATCATTAAAATTCAAAAAACAACACTTTAGAAAACTGAATCCAGATTTATTCATTTCTGCTTTTGCAATATAGCAACTAAACTATTACATTTCTAGGAATTACTTTAAAAGACACTATAGACATTATACAGATAGGTCACTCAAATGAGGACATTTTAAATCAGAATATTACATATTTCCAAATGGATTCTGCAACAAATGACTCCATCAAACTTCCACTTGTCCTAATCCCTTTTTTTCAACAACTTGCAAATAATATCAAGGATATGACCATGGAGTGCTCACCTCCCAGCCTAGGCTAACTGGTAGCCACCCCCGAGCTCGGAGAACCAAGCCCTAGATGGGAAACAAACATGCAAACACAAAGGGACAGAATGCACACAAATTCAAACACACTCCCATCCCAGCTACATTGCACCACACCTTGGTGATGACCTTTTTAAGGGTGGTAGTGGACCAAATACCTTGAGGAGAACTGCAAGTATGAAAAGAACATGTAGCCACCTCATGGAAAACTAAATACATCAAGTATAGCAACCCCTTAAATCCTTATGCCCCCCAAGGCATTCATGCCTTATTTCCCTCCTTATGACCCCCATTGCACAAATAAGCCATGCAGCAAGGGTCACACAAAATCCCTTGTGATCACTCTCATAATGAGGGTCTCTCACTCGAGGGCTGTCACTGCTACCACCCACAAGATCCTCCTCTCTCCCAAGAGTAAGAGGTCTTGATGACTCCCAAAAACACATACAATACATAACACAAAATACCAAATGAAATTCCCAAAAGAACATGCAAAGAAGCAAATATTTTACTCCAACATTACTTTCAAACACATGCAAACAGAAAGCCATTTTAAGAAGAATCCAACCAACCTTAATCTGCCCAAAGGTAGGTTAGTTTTGTTGAGGATGAGCAGCCCAATTCCACGGTTCTTCTCCTTCTACCCTTAGCCAAAATTCTCTATTCAAAATCTAGTCTATTCTTTTCAAAATTTCTCGTCTCAAAAAATGGAGAGTGGGTGATTACCCACAAATTTTCTAATTCTTGCTTAAGAAGCCCATTGTGAGAGTTCTCACAAGTTTCTAAAAACTAAAGAGGAAGGTAAGATAGAATGGGAAAGGGAACTCTCATTCGAAAAGGAAAGTTTACAACTAGATTCAAATCTTCTAATTTCAATTTTCGCACAACTTAGAAAAGTCAATTTTTAGGGTGTCTAAAAGGTCACTTGGGAGTAGAAACTTGCCTTAAATTACCCCTAACCCTTAGGTATACCTTATGGGCTTTAGGAAACCCTATTAAACTACCCCTATGTGTCCATTTAACCCTTTTTAAACCCCTCTGAAGTTTATTTTCGGGTCAAACCTATGTTGACCACCCCAAAGATTCTTTACCCAAGGCATTTATGACATCACATTACATTAATTGAAAAGGCTATAGTTATACACTTTCCCACCAAGAGACAAAAATAAAAATTCAAACTTAAATCCACACGTGTCAAGTGACACAAGAAAACACCTTTACAATTTAATACATGAAATCATCTCTTGTGGATTTTACACAAATCAATTAAATAACACTTAACACACATGCATCATATACTGTTACGAATAAAATACAACACAAATGGGGTGTTGTCTCTCCAAATAGACAAACCCTGGCTTACGAACATACATAGGTCTAGGTTTGGTTCTTCGTAATATTTCCATGGTCACATGGATAACTTTCTGCGCATCTCAATTTACACATTAGTAACTTTCAAATAACCACATATAATATAAATCACAAGAATAAAAATACACATCATCACTTGCATACAATTTATATCTGAACAATTTAATACATCTTATATCCAAGCAATTTCACATAAGCAATTCATCCTAATCCTCATAATGTTGATCCATACTTAAACATACATCTTAATTCTATTATCATAGTAAGTCCTGCAAATTCCATAACGACATTTATCACCGAAATTTCATCTTATTCAAAAATCATGTAGTGTTCTATATCATAAAGCATATAAACAAATCATCAATATATAGCAACGTTATCCAAATCATGAAATCATATAAGTTCTAAATCCAAAATGCATAAAAATAAAGTATCTGTAATAGTCTCAATATAAAAACCACTGAAATGTCAGACTGAGTCGAGGTGGGGCCTCACAAAACATTTATTGGATGAGTTTTCACAAACCCTAATTCTAGCTCCTCAAATCGAACAAAGTGACTTAACACATGAGCATAATCCTTGTTTGGATCTTGTGATAGCTCTATTTGCTGTGATCGATATCTCTCCTCTGGCATGTTGCTCACCTTCCCAAAATAATGATCACTAATATCAGGAGGCAGATGTCGTTCTACACTAGCAATATTAGCATTGCAGATCTTTCTCTCCTTTCTTTCTCTTTTTGTGACCATTCTTCTATATGTATCCCTGTTCTTCTTTTTTTCCCTTAATGTCTACTTGGGGACGATGCAAAGCATTGAGATATTTTCTTGGTCTCTTTTCATGTTGACTCAAAATACATCCTCTCTTCCCTTTCTTCTAAGGCAGTGTCCTTCTTTGGGGAATGAATAGTATTATATGCATATACATACATGATGTACATGAGTTATCATACAACATACTGACCCCAAGGAAAGCGACACTAACTTGTGTTTTGTGTTCACTATCCTTGGGTTTATACCTTGATTGGGCGCTAAATCCTTACAATAACTAGTTCCCTCTCTTCTCTCTCTCTCTTGGGTGTATCCTACCTTAAGGCAATCGCTCTTGATAAAGCACGTGCGATCGCTTTAACATGGGGGCATACACTCCGCTCATACTTTCCTTCTTGTGATACTTAGAATTACTTAGTGAACTTTGCTTTGCTTTGTAATATTTTTATCCTTTCTTTAGTGACTCACAGTGAAGGGAACTTTTCTACTTGCAGTCATGGTTCTCCCCTTCTCGATTTTCCCTTTTACTTTGTCAATCGAAGTCGTAAGATCCTAAGTCCACTGGGGGCTTGGTGCATCTTGTCTTCTTGACGTGGTGAAAGTATTTCAATCTTGTTTCCTTGTACGTTACTGATAGTATCGACATACGATTATACTCCCGCCAAAGTGGGGGCTAAATGTAGTGTCATAAAATTGTGACCCTAGCAATTTGCAAGTGCATTAAGGTCCTCATGCATGCAAACTCGAATCCTCTAGCCTGATCAGAGATAAAAGAGTGCTTGGCTTGCGAAAACTTCTTCTTCCTTGGCCTCTACATCACTCTTTCTACACTCTACCTTGGAGAAAGGGGTAGGACAGGGGCGTGGCACCCCTGTCCTTACCCTATTTTGGGGTAGGACCTTTCTATTTTGGGGTTGTGCAGTGAGCGGGAAATCTCCACGATGTGAGCCCGGGGCAAAATTCAAATCCTTAAAAAAAATATTTAAGGGGCATTCATCCTCTCGTTTGTATAAGTTGAAGTTGGATAAGATTGGGGTATACACTAGCGATCAAGCATACAAGAACATTCAAGAGCATTCAAGCATTGTTTTCCAGCATTGAGCGTGCTCAAGTCTCCCTTCAAGGCTAGGTGTTGCATCCAAGTCAAGGATTCAAAAAAGGAGATTACTTTCAACATACAATTCCACACAAGAATTTCTATCAACATTGCTACTACAACCTCCCTTGAGGTGATTTACAAGTCAGTCTTTCATTTACATCTAATTACAAGTACTTTCTTTCATTACTTGGTTAATTCCAAAACTGGGGTTTGACCTAATGTTAAACCCCCAATCCCAACACATTTCCCTGTCTTTTCTGTGTGTAGGTTGCAGGTCCACAATTGTACTTTCAGATTCGGGCTTCATTTGTAGAGGCGGAAAAACCCTTTTCGTTTCGCGGATTTTTCAGAGGACCGTGTACATTCCTGCCATGGTCCGGACAACTTTTTGTCAAATTTGTAGGGTGACTTCTTCTCGACATTTCACTGCTAGATCCAGGTGCACAACTTCATCCCATATTCAGATCTCAAGTTATAATCAATTGTTTGTCACTTTTGCACTACATAATTCAATCAATTTCCTTTGCAAATCAAACAAAGGAATAAGGGGATCCACTTAACATTCTTAATTCATTCGGAATTCAATCTATCATCTTTGTGAGGAGATTGAATCTAGTGAATTATCCCTTATCTTCCTAATGTAATGGTGAAAAGTGCTTGAAGGATAATCAATAGTGAAACTCTCATATGTCTTTGAGGGAAAGGGTTAGTTTTCCTCTTGATCTATCACTCATAATTTTCCCACCATTATAGTTGGGTGTCATCCATGTTTGTAGGAGGCCACTATGGATGAAATGGTCTATTGATGACTCAAACACTATAGACTTGGTTATAGAATCAGGCATCTTTGGAGGTTTGGATGGTTCTCATATTGATATTGTTGGTGGAATAGTTCTTTTTTCTTTGAGTTGTGAGCCATCTTTTGTTGCTTCCAGCATGGAGGGAATTACACATGTTCACTCTATCATTTCATTGGGCCAAACATGAGTGTTTCATTTAGACTGCATATTGAGACGTGTTCACTAGCTTACCTTTAGCTCACATATACAAGATTTGACTATGTCACTAATGGCAGGGAAAGGTGATTTGAGTTTGGAGCTTTGGGGGCTATCTTATTATGACATGTTTTTGATGACATGCGATGAGACCCAATTTGGAATGTCTCACACCCCATTCTCACCAGCTAGTTGCCTACAAAATCTGGTGTTTGAGATTTGGTTTGATTGGACTGTAGAGGGTGACAGAGTAATGTAGTGTCAACATGGTGGATTTTTTCCTTATGGGGGTGACTCAGAATGTAATAATAATGCTATTGTTACCCCCTATTTAAGTATATATAGGAGACCATTATAGTTGTTGCAGGTGGATTGGAGGGAAATTTTGGCTAGGACTTGGTTTTTGGTCGATTTGATGTTGTAGTTTATGGTTTATGTTTTTCTTACTTACATTTTGAGCACTTCTTGTCATCTATGTAGTCAATTGTGGATGATTTCTTGGGTATAGATTAGTTATCTTCCATCTCTACTTGTGGGACCATTAGACACTTTAGTCGTCACATGATGTCAGTATACATGTCCCTAGATGGTGATTGGTTGATTGTAGTGAGTTGTGTTGGTTGGTGCTCTCAAGTTTCTTTCTGGGAAACTTGGAGATTAGGTGTCTGTGAGGGAATCAGGGTCTATGATCAAAATTTCATTGTCATGATGTATGATTCTGAGGTGGACTATATGATTATCGGCTTTCGGTCAGGTACTGATTGACATCGCTTTTGGGACATTCTGTTGAGAGATGTTGAGGGTCACCCTTTTAGGTGGAGCAAATTTCATTTCCTGTTGCCAAGGATCGAGTTAGGCAATGGGGTTTGAGATATGGATATCCTTGAGGCACCTTAACAGGATATAGTTCATGGGATAGATCTCAATTTACTCAGGATTTTCAGTATTGGTTTTGATGATAATTTGTTGATAGGAAACTAGGAGATGACAGTGCACTTTGAGGATGAAAGTTTGTCAGTTTTAGAGTCTATTCGTATGGTTTTGAAATTTGATTCTTTGGGAGAGCAGTATTTTGAGGAGATGAATGAGTTTATACAGTATAATTTTTCTCTTCTTGTTGGAGGTTTTCAGGAGGTCTCTGATTGGGGCACCTTGCAAGACAATGCTTACAGTAGATGGTGTTGCATATTTCTTAGACTGATTTGGGACCCAGAGATTATCCTTAGTTTCAGTTGGATTAGTCAAAAGATTGTGGGGTTGTATTGTCATTACTTGAGGATAAGGAATCTTTGGGCATGGTGGACTGTAATGTGCCCAATTTTTTCAGGATCTCTAGCAAGCTTCAGTAGCTGACAGTCTTGGTTCATGTCAGCTTGTTCAGATGAGTAATATGATGTTTTCAATGAGCTCAGTTGGTTTAGTGGAGTTATACGCCACTTTTCGAAGTGATTTCCGGCCTCTAGATTGGTCTCGTTTTCTATTATTCGTCAGCAAGATTACTCTGATGTGATCAAAACTTGATTCTGATGTGTTCTAACAAGTTTTCGCAAATTTGGTGCACTAATGAGTTATTTTAATTATTTTACTAAAATTGCTTAAATTTAATTAAAATATTTAATTCCAACCTTAGTGTTATAGCTTGTTAGAATTAGAGAAAAGGTAAATCATGCGAACAATAAATAGTGACCTTAAGTGTCAAAATATTATTATATTATTGAAATAGACATTTTTAGAAGAAAAAGAGTGTAAATTAATAAAATGACTATTACATTAAAGTATATTTATTTATAAAATCACTTTATTTTTAAAAGGTACATTTTATTTTTAAAAGGTACATTTTATTTTTAAAAGGTACATTTTATTTTTAAAAGGTACATTTTATTCACTTAAGTGAGAAGTAATATTTTAAAAGGAAGTTATTTAACCCACATTCTCGGTGCACTAGGATTGGAGCCCAAATGAGGTCTTAAATAGGGGCATTTAATGCTGGAAAAGATATCTTCGAAATGGTGCTTCTTGATATTGGTGATTTTTGGAAGTTAATTATGGAGATTTTGTCTGGCTTTTGAGGACGTTCACCCTCAATCGCATCAATTTCTACGCTTGTGAGAGACCAAGTCTGGGAATTTCAAAACAAATAGTACTGGAGAATCGAAGGTATGATCATATATAGTAATGACTGCTGTATCTCATTCTAATTCCTGCATTGCAAGTTGATATTACAAAAGTATTTGGCATGAGGAATAGTATCCCAACAAAAGGAAAGAGACTATCACACTACAAGTACACAATTGTTTTGGTTGCAGCCGCACTTTCAGGCAATGAAATGCCATATCGAACCTAGCCATTTGAACACAATCAGTTGTTAGTTGCTTGAATCTTGACAGGGATACGAGGTTACTGTTGCGTTGTACATTAACAAGAAGTTGCAAGGTAAAAATAGTTGTGTCGGCTGTCGGCTGTCAACAAGGGGTGCTGGGTGTGGGTATTGCATTTGGGCATGTGTTTCTTATTGCTAGCCGAATACATGTTGCTGGGCATGTAAAGACCGATGGTCATGGTTGGTAGGCAAGTATATTGAGAGATGGGCGTATTAACATGTATGTTGGGTGCCGTGTAGAACAACCGCAATGAGTTAGCAGGTCATAGAAAAGTAAGGTTGTTTGTTGAAGGTACCGGTGGACAACATCAAGTCTTTCCAGGTTTTTATGCCTTGGGTGGCACCCTATATAATGGATTCGAAAGAAAAAAATGATGTGTTACCTTTAGTTCCTATGTTTGAAATGTTAAGGTTAATTTGAGCTGAAAATGAGTCAGGCGTATCGGTTCATTGAAGATAGTTTCCAGTTGCTGTTGTGCAAATGTAAATATTGGTTATGGTGTACTTTCATATGTGCTATTTAATGTTTCTTTAAAAATGCTATTAAAACCATAAACACACTAGGTGACAACTAAACCAATAATCATTACAATCAAGAAGGAAATTTAGTTCACAGGTCACTGCACACCCATTGTTTGACGAAATTGTCAAGGAAAATTGGAGGATAGCTTGGCCAATAGGATCATCTTATTACATAAACATAACATCTTTACAATATCTTTGTAAAAGTTCATTATTGTATATCATTGTGTATTTTTTCTCGTATACACAATGGTATTTTATATTTTATATGTGGACTTTAATGTTCTCTACATGATACTACTGTGTGTAGTGTTGCAAATACATAATGGTGTATTGTAGATGAACAACTAAATCTCAGATGTTGTGAGATTGGAAAATGTAGAGAAATGAAATAGAGATGAAACCCTGTATGTAAAATCAGACAAATTTGATGTAGAAAGTGTTGAAAAGCTAGCGAGGCATTGAAAAGCCTATCAGTGAGATAACATTATTAGTGAGACATACAAAATAGCTAGTGAGGCATTGTAAAAGAGAATTTTTCAGATAAGCCAGTGAGGCAATTTCAAGTGGTTTTATTCCCCAGGATGGTTTCCACTTAGGACATATAACTGTGTCATATTCTTATGTATGTTTTGCTTATTCTGTTGTCTATTCTATTTTCTTTATGTTGACCGAATAATTCAAATTTGAAAAAACATTTAAAAAGTGAAAATTTGTGTATGAACACTAATTTACCCCCCCTCCCCCTCTCAATGTTCATTGTACTCCAATAGTAAGGGCCCAACAGGGAGTGTGAAATTGTAAAGGGTTTCAATATATGACACTACAACAATGCTCCATGAGTGGGAGGGTCTTCCCAATTCATTCTTAGCCTATATGAACACTCAAGTCATCCAAGGGGCATCTAATTATCTTAGTTAATTTTATTATCTATGTTTTTATTAATTATCACTTGATTAAGTAACTCTCCACACTGTGACTGCCAACATGCCATTTTGGGCTAGGAACACATTGGGAGCCATTCCCATCATTAAATCTAATACCTATCCTAGGATCATCATGTTCCAATAAACATGGAACCAAATTCCAAAATCAACAATTCAAAAGATATATATTTCTTAATTTCATAACTATTTACCACATATGCATAAATTCCTCAAATTGCAATAACCATAGTAAATGAGATCCAATTTGATCCAAATAAAAAAATACACATGATAAATCCATCATTCCACATAATAATCCATCAAAATTTGACACAAAATCCACTTTTAAAACATTTTCCAAATTTTCTCAAAAATTAGTGAATAGTGCAACCTCCATTAAAATAGCTTGAAAACTCACATTAATTCAAAATGCAAAATTTTAAAATCTAAGAATACTATTTTGGTCCTTTGGTTTCTAAGACCCCATTCTCATCACAGAATGACCCATTCAATCAATCTATAGAAAATTGGGCACGATAAGTGTACACAATAATTTTTTTATTAAAATATTCATAACAATTAAAATAAAAATGACAATGAAATTCTATAAACTAAGAAAATGCTTAATTTCATAAAAAAACCATTTTCATCCAATTAGAAACAAAGAGAGAGAGAGAAAGGAAAAAAATATCAAATTTGGAGTCATTCTGTTGTCATCGGGATAGTTAACCCGATAAAGTGTTATTGCTGTAAAAAGTTGTCAATGTTGTCATCGGGATAGCTATACCGATAAGGTGTCTCCGTTGTCAATGTTGTCATCGAGATAGCTATCCTAATAAGGTGTCTCCATTGTAAAATGTGTCAAGTCTGTCATTGAGATAGTTATTTCAATAGTTTCATCGAGATAGTTTTCTCTATCAGGTTTGCATAAAGTGGTTATACCTCTTGTGTTAGCTACTCCAATGGGTGATCAAGACCTCAGGTTGGGATTGCTATTCCAACATCGGTGTCCAGCAGTGGGTTGTCATTTCAGGATTCTAATTTTGATGTCTGTGTCTAGTTTGGTTTTTAGGATTTGGGAGTTGAACAATCATGCATCCCAAAGGTCTGTTGTGACTGCGGGAAATTCAAAATTTTGTATAAACTTAATTTTTGGGATAAAATGAATCACTTTTTGGCTTACTACAATTATGAATTAGGTTTATTCTTATAAACAAAATTGACAATACCGCAGGTTCACACCAGGTATTGTACTTTGAAGCCATAATTCGGATCAGTGGTATCAGAGCAAGTTCGCTCCTGTATGTCACATTGCATGCGATCAACATATTTAAGGTTTGGGTTGGAGACAAGAAATCCTTTAGACTACCTTCCTCTAAGACGCTCATGATTGTAGATGTCAAAATTTCAAAATGATGATGACATCAAAATATTGGTTGAAGAAGCAACGTGAAGAAATGATGAAACAGTTTAAACAGATGCTGGAAAGTTGCGGGTCACAAGCAAACCCACCATTCACCAGATACACTCCATTCAAAGGTGCAGGTGAATTTTGATATCCCTATGTTCCAGGGAAAGATTGATGCAGATGCTGTTGATGATTGGTTGTCAAAATTGGAGCGGTATTTTTTTGTTAATCAATTCTCACATGAAGAAAAAATTACTTTTTCTCTTCTCAAAGTTGAGAGTCATGTGAAACATTCATGGGAAGAAAAAGTATCATCTAAAGAGTTACAAAGTGGAAATACATTTGTTTTTGATCAGAAACCTACATGGGGAGAATTCATGGAACACATAAGAACAAAAGTATATGCAGTGTCAATTACTTCGATAGAAAAAGGATCAAACAATTCAAGAATATACCAACACATTCTATGCTCTGTCGGAAAAGATTGGCATCAAATATTCTGAAAAACATTGAGTTTTGAAATATCAAAGTGGGCTTCATAGGTATATCCAAAATGAGATGGAGTTTCTGAACATAGAAACTTTATATAGTGCTTACAAGTTTGCTTTGAAGCTTGAAGAGAAGTTCAAACAAAAAGGAAGAAGGGATAACTTTGCAACCAGTAAGGAAGGGTGAAAGTAGAAATACCACAAGAAAAAAATGACCAAAGAATCAATCTCCACTTCACCAATGAAAAAGACATGGGGGGTGAAGAAAATACAACAATATTCAGGTATGTGGTGTGAGGTTCACAAAACCCCTCTCATAATACAAAATATTGCATAACTATAAAGAATTTAATGATAGAGACCCATGAGGACAAAGCAGAGCCTGAGGTGGAAAAAGCTTGCATAGAAAAAGACTGTGAACAGGTCATTGAGGCTGATCCATATGCAACAGTAGCTACAACAAAAATATTGCCTAGGGAGGATGAGGAAAGATTATTCTATTCATAAATGTGGGTTGGGGGAAAAGCCCTACATTTTATTGTTGATAGTGGAAGCCAAAAGAACTTAATATTGGTTGAGACTGGAAAGCAGTTGAATTTGAAAACAACACCACATCCACAACCCTACTCCATGTGATGGGTAAGTCAAGGGCGAGACATTCAAGTGAATCAGCAATGTCACCTTCCATATTCTATCAAGCCATTCAAAGATGAAGTTATTTGTGATGTATCCCTTCTTGATGTTTGTGATGTTTTGCTGGGATAACCATACATCTATCAACATCATGGCATATAAGAATCTCATCCACATAGTATGACAATCAAATTGTGTGGACAAAAATATCGAATACCGGAGGTAAGTCCTGCACACTTTGCATCTTTAATTAGAGCTAAGTAGTGTAGAAGGTTGATTGCTCAAACTGGAACATTTGTGTTGTTGATAATTCTCCCTAAGGGAGATATAAATCGATATATAATTCCCGTACCACTATGAACACCTCTACACAACAAAAAAGGTCAATGGATCAGATTGTGGCAAAATATCAGAATTTATTTAAATTGTCAACTGGGGTACCCTCACATTGTCAAGTTAGACATTCTATTGATTTGACATCAGGAACTCCATTACCTCATGAACCAGTGTATCGTAGGTCAGCATTAGAAAATGATGGGATTAAAAGGTAGATACGGGAATTGATTAAGAAGGGACATATCTGCCCAAGTGCATCACCTTGTGGTAGCCCAATTGTTTTAGCAAAGAAAAAGGATGGGGCGTGGAGGCTCTGTATTGATTATCGAGCATTGAATAAAATTATAGTAAAAAATAGATACCCAATCCCTCAGATAGATGACCTTTTGGACCAGCTTAGGGGGGCCAAGTTGTTCACTAAAATTGATTTGAAATATGGGTACCATCAAGTACCAATTGACCCAACAGATGTGTGGAAGATAACTTTTAAATCTAAGGAAGGTTTGTTTGAATGTCTAATAATTCCCTTTGGTCTAACGAATGCTCCAACTACATTCATGAGGATGATGAATGATGTACTTAGGCCATTCACTGATTCCTTTGTAGTAGTATACTTGGATGATATACTCATCTTCAACAAGACTTGGGAAGAGAATCTACAACATGTGGACCAAGTCTTATCAACTTTGCAATATCATGGATTATATGAAAATAAAGAAAAGTGTTCATTTGGTATGCAGAGCATTAGATATTTGGGATACATTGATAGTGAGGGTGTTTCATTTTGATCCTGACAAAATACAAGTAATCAAGGACTGACCCTCTCCTAAAAATCTTACAGATTTACGTAGTTTTCTTAGGCTGACAATTTTTTATCGCAGGTTTGTGCTGGGATTTCCACATTTATCTTGGCCCTTAAATTAGTCATTGCGAGGAGGAGTGAAAGAAAAGTTAAAGCATACAGGTTCTCAACAACAAGCATTCAAGGAGTTAAAATGAAGGTTATGTTCTGCACCATTTTTATCTCTCCTCGATCTACAACAGTCATTTGAGATACAAACCGATGCATCTGAATATTTTTTGGGAGTAGTTCTCATGCAACATGGTAATCTAGTTGCATATCACAGTGAGAATTTTTGATACAGTACACAGGTATCCCACTTACGATAAGGAACTGCATGCAATTTCTCAAGCTTGTAAGCAATGGAGGCATTATATTTTGGGTAAGCAGACTGTCATTCACACATATCACAAACCTCTTCAATTCTTGCAAACACAAGGGAAGTTGCAGAATGATAGACACCAAAGATGGTTAGCCTATCTTCAACAATTTCATCTCAATACTCATCATAAGAAGGAAAGCACTAACAAAGTAGCAGATTGTTTGAGTAGGCCTCCAATTGCAGCTATAAGTATGGTACTGGAATCATATGGTCATCAAACTGAAACTTGGGCTCACTTGTACAAGAATGATAATGAGTTTGTAGATGTTTACAATCAACTAGTAAAGGGAAACCATGTGAATGATTTCTATTTGCAGGATGGTATGCTTTGTCACTTTGGCCAAATTTGTGTGCCCAATGCAGAGCGCAAGAGGTTGATACAGGCATCTCATTATAGAAAGGTTGCCGATCTTTTTGGAATAGGTAAGACTACTGCTATACTCCAAAGACATTTTTATTGGTCCAAATTGAGGAATGATGTAATTTCATATATTCAAGCTTGTACAACATGTGCTATTGCAAAGCTTGCCAATCATAAACTAGTTTTATATATGCCACTTCCTATTTTGGAAAAACCTTGGCATTTGGTTTCTATGGATTTTATGTCTAGTCTCCCTACCACCAAATGAGGGCATGATTGTGTGTATGTTGTGGTCGATAGGTTTTCAAAAATAGAAATAATAGTGACTTGTAAAAAGACAATCTCTGTAGAGGACACTGCAAAGCTTTTCTTTGAAAACATACGAGCTCATTCAGTCTTCCAAACAATATTATTTCAGATAGGGATATCAGATTTCTCAGTAGGTTTTGGTCTTCACTTTGGGAGAAGAGGGAAACAAAATTAACAAAGTCTACTACTTTCCATCCTCAAATAGATGACCAAACAAAGGTAGTCAATCAGATGATCATCCAAATTCTACGCATGTATCACTCAAATAATTCCTACACATGGGATGAAAGCCTTCCATATGTTCAACATAGCTACTACAAGACAATTCATAGGTTGACGGGTCACAACCCCTCTAAAATTTGTCTTGGTTATCAGCCATTAGTGCCCATGGATATTTCTATACCACATATTCAACCTGATTTGGTCCCAAGTGTTGATAAGGAGGAAGACAAGGCAACATGTTTTATTGATAGAATTCATCATCTGCAACAACAGGTTCATGAAATCTTGGAACACACCAATAAAAAATATAAGGAAAGGCATGATGAGCATCACACTCTTCATAATTTTCAAGTTGGGGATAGGGTGTGGTTGCATATTCAGAAAGAGAGATTGCAAGGAGCCAACGAGAAGCTTCACCCTCTGTGTTATGGCCCATATACAATCATCAAGGAAGTTGGTGATAATGCAACTGAGCTCAATTTACCTCCATTTTTGGGTCTTCATCCAGTCTTCAATGTAGAACTGTTGAAACCATATTTTACTTCACTATTGGATGTTGCTGATGTTGTAGAAATAATTAATATAGAACTGGATCTAGAAGCAGCTTCTCTAGTACGATGTGATTAGGTTATAGATACCATGGTGAAAAACTTGAAACAACAACAAATTTATTTGTACAAAGTGGTTCAAGTAGGTCAGTTTCATCAGCAGAGTAAATGGCTTACTTGAGATCAGATTCAACTTCGTTTTCTTTATCTTCTACAAACTGTGGATGCAATGGGGCCCATTACTTTTCAAGTGGGGAGGAATGATTAGGAAATAATTTAAAAAATATCAAATTTGGAGCCATTCTGTTGTCATGGGGATAGTTAACCCGATAAAGTGTTATTGTTGTAAAAAGTTGTCAATGTTGTCATCGGGATAGCTATACCAATAAGGTGTCTCCGTGTCAATGTTGTCATCTGGATAGCTATCCCAATAAGGTGAATCCATTTTAAAAGGTGCCAAGTCTGTCATCGGGATAGTTATTTCGATAAAGTGTCATCGAGATAGTTATTCTGATAAAGTTTCATCGGGATATTTTTCTCTATCAGGTTTGCATAAAGTGGTTACACCACCTCTATTAGATACTCCAATGGGTGATCAAAACCTCAGGTCAGGATTTCTATTCTGACGTTGGTGTTCAGCAGCGAGTTGCTATTCTGCGATTATAATTCTGATGTCTGTGTCTAGTTTGGTTTCCAGGAATTGGGAGTCGAACAATCATGCACCCAAAGGTCTCTTGTGATCGTGGGAAGTTCAAAATTTTGCATAAACTTGATTTTTGGGATGAAATTATTCACTTTTTGGGTTGCTACAATTCTGAATTAGTTCTATTCTTATAAACAAAATTGATAATACCGCAAGTTCACACTAGGTATTATACTCCGAAGCCATAATTCAAGTCATTCCTACCTTACTTTTTTCTCAAATTTGAAAATAAAAATACTCCAAGCATGCCAAACAAGAGCCCAAATCCATGGAGAAGCATAAAATACTTCCAATTACTACCCCATTGCAACAAATCTTATCCAAATTCATGCAAAAATGACTTCCCAATCCAAATTGCAAAAAATGGAGCACAAAGAGAGTTTCATGCTCTCAAAAACTCCAAAATTGACTTAGTGTCAAAATGACCCGATTCCCTTATAAAACCCCATTCATTTTGAGTTAAATTATTAAAACATTAAATAGCCATTAAAACCACTGAACTCTTTTCAATATTAAATTTTATGAAAAATACAAATTAACATAAATACCCAGACACTCTTCATGGGTTGATCACATAGGGGATTAGGGTTTTTGAAACGTTACCAAACATGGTATTTGGGGTTTAACATTGGTAATAACATAGGAAATCATACTCCAACTAAGTATGATAGGTTAGAGTTATAGATATTTGGCCAATGTGACATCTCCTCATTACCATCGTTGGGGTATGCTCAGACCTATCTAGCTAGGTAGAGTCGATACCCAATACTTGCAACCACTCAACACACATCAATGGTATACATATATATATATATACATACATATATATATATATATACACACACACACACATATACATGTATATATGTATATATATATATACACACACATATATATACATATATATATACACACATATACATATACATACATATATATACATATATATACAGATACACACACACACACATATATATATATACATATACATATACATATATACATATACATATATATATATACATATACATATATATAAATATATATACATATATATGTATATATATATGTATATGTATATGTATGTGTATATATATATGTTAGACATAATGCACCACTGAGAGGGGGGGGGTGAATCAGTGGTTCTCAATCCTCTCTCATTAACTATCCTATGTGAGTATACCGATTAACACATCTAGCTAACTATAGACTTACTGGTTAGAGAGGAGACTAAACACAAATGCATTCACACAAAGGGACATCAAATAACACCAGGATGTACAAGGAAAAACCTTGGTGAGCAATGCTGCTAGAAACTACTGCTCCGATCCAACCTCACAATGAAAACTCTGTTACAATGTTTAGGGCACCAACCCAAGGAGCACCAAGCCCTGATTTAGGGCACCAACCCCTAATTTAGGGCACCAACCCAAGGAGCACCAACCCCTGAATTAGGGCACCAACCCAAGGAGCACCAACCCCTAACTTGTTTATGGGCTACAACCCAAAGGAGCTGCAACCCCTGCACCAAGATAAAAATCAGTGTTCAAGCTTAAAACATCAATTACAAAAGTAGTTATTCTGTTACAAGTGAATCTTGCAAACATTTCAAAATGCCTTACTCTGCTAGTGAAATACCTTCTTTGCTACACTGACTTACTGTTTTGCTACTCTCATCCACTGCTTTGCTTGTTGGTAAACTCTACCAGTTCATCTCTCTTCTATTATTCTCTTACTGAATCTTCTCCTTACTACTTTTCTCTTCACCAATACTACACTCTGCCAGTTCTACGTCTGCCTACTCTACAACTTCCTTCACCTCTACTCTGCTGGTATGGATACTACCGGTTCTTCTCTTCTACCGATTGAACACTTCAACCAAGTTGTTCCTCACTCTTACTCTCTTCTCAGATATTTGTTGAGCACTTGGCTGATTTTCTCTCACATGTAGAAGTAATACACTTCGCAACAACACACAAATACTTATGTTTAACAACAACACTTAACAATGTCTTTTGCTTGCACATTTATAGCCCAGACTTCCCACCAAGAACCAATTCAAACTTGACGCCTTAAGGTTTTCTCCATTGATCACGAGGCACATCAAATCCAATAAGATCTGATTGGATCACAAGTCTGAGATGGCTGCCTGCACATTTCCACCATTATCGTGTCTTCCAAAACATGCCTTCCTTTTTTAGCAACCTGCAATCAATCTGTCGGCTTTGCTCAGTCAATTGCCATAAATGGCCCAGCTGTTTCCTCCACCTACTCCGATCAAAATAATCAATCTATCCAGGATCTCGAGCCACACAACTTTACAACTCTACCTCAAGCTTTGCAATCACCATTAATGTCAGACCAATCACAACTACCTCACCAACCTCACTTCACCGACCTGTGCATGTTTCATCTGCCACTTCATGCAAGTTTGCCACTTCATCTTCACATGGCATCACTATCGGTATCCACCTCATCAGATTGCTCTGTCGATTAATGCCTAGTCACCGACCACACATATAACCATTTTCATCTAGCGGTTAACAAACCCTACCGACATATTACACCTTGTCAGTAAACTTTCATGCCAACACCAACTTAATCTTATTGGTGTTGTACATCAACCGGGCATCAACCATGTCGGTCCTCAGCAACTATCAGGAGTAACTCAACATGTGTAATCTCCATTAGATGAAGATCTTCCACTCTTTCTCATTCTTCTCACTCAGCTATATGCTAGTATCCTTGTTTACTGGTAATTACCTAGATGACTTGATGTCATCATCCTCCATTTGATCTACATTGGTGGTAACTCAACACACCTTCTTCAAATGCCTATCAGGTGTGTATCTCTGATCACACTCTCCTTAACCTTCAGTTTGCTGCACTCCTCTTAATCAGGTGAGAACCTTATCTTCCTTGTTTCTTCTCTGATGATTCATCAGTTGACATAACATGTCAACTATCATCCATGTAGATTCTGGTAGATGTGTCTACCAGTGGACAACATGCTTTCCTTTTTTTTTGTCGGTGAGACACATTGATGACACCAAGTCATCAAACTCCAACTATTCTGTACTGTCCATCTGCATTCCGGTATCACCATGTATATCTCGACAGACTCACTAGCATCCTTCTCCATCAAACTGGTTCTCCACTCATTTGGTTTGTCAAGATGACAAACACACCATCTCAACATCTCAGTCTTCCTTCAATGTCTCGGTAGCACACCTTGTTTTCACTTGCTTATCCGGTGTGCTTCAATCACCCGTCTAGCTCAAGGAATCATTCTTCCAGTGCAAGTGTGACTTTACCGAGGGGAGGATATATCTTCAACATGAGATATGTCCCGATGATTTTCCATATTTCATCCTGCACACAAAGGCAACATACTCTATCAACCTATCACCTAGCCCATGATAGCTTCTTCATTTGGTGGGAGTCCTTCTAGTTATCCTTACAGTAGCAATCTGGTGGCCTACTCATACTTCTCCTTTGGCATTGATGTGAACCAAATAGCATTTTTCCACTTCAGCACAATCAATGCCCATAATGTAATCTCTCCATTCCGGTTGCATGCAACACCATATCAATAACCCTTTTATAGAGTGATCACTTTACTGCCCCTCTATCATACCAGTACACACCAGTTCTACCTTCTGCATGAAGATGGTCACCTAGTTGTCGCTAATGACAATACAACAACACTTCTCCCATACCGGTCCAACTTCTATTCCGATTGACATCAAACTTTAATGCCAACACCCTCTTGTTGACTAGTTGACATCAATGTTAGTGATACTGGTAACATTCTATACCAGTTGACATTAATGACAACACAATGCCAACAATATATATATGTATTTATGTATATATATGTATATATGTACACACACATATATGTATATATAATTATGTATGTATATATGTACATAAATGCATGCATGTATATATGTATGTGTACACACACACACACATATACACACACACACACAGATACACACACACATATATGTATGTGTGTGTGTGTGTATAGGAGTATTTAGGACATTATCTATCTATTTCATTAATTAAGTCCTCTAATTACTTTATTCACTTAATCTTTGGGTACTTTTTCCTTTTATTAAATTAGGTTAGTAATAGCTTAAGTTGTCTCATTCATTATGATTATGACACTTGGCACTAGAAAATTTAAACAAGCTTTAGGGTTTGCATCTAGGGTTTCATTCATCCTTTTCACAAGAATTCGTTCATTTGTAACATTAATTATTTTGTGCAATCAATACATAATTCTTAGGTTGTTGAGCATATTATTCTTACTTGATCTCTTTTTTTTTGTGACAAATGGTGTGATTTTAGATGGTTCTTGGTTTGTGAGGTTAAATCATCAAATTTTACGTAGTATAAGAGAGAATATACTAAGTTACTATACATATTCTTGAGGGATTTTTCCTTGAGATAATTTTCTCTGCACTTTCGGCTCAAATGGAGGTTTCTATCGTGTTCGTAGTGTCCCAAAACCTATATATTGGCTTATGTTTCATCAGAATATGAGTAGTTGGAGTTCTATGTGAATTTAAATGAGGGGACACAAATTGATGCAAGATATGACGGCTAGCAAAAAAAATGGACACTTTGGAGAAAATCTGACCTCACCATCAAGCTCAAAGCAACCAAAAACACTAAGATCACTTGACAAATCATCAAAATCCAAGTTGGGCAAAACATTTTGGGGGAAAATTTTATAAGGTTAAAAATTTGTATAGTCCATACAACTATATGTAGGTGGTACTCATCCTACTTAAGATCGCCTCATTGTTTGTGCAAGCGAAAACAAAATTCTTCGATTAAAAAAAAAAAAATCCATTTTTTTTGCGAAGTCAAAGGAGGTGAAATATTTTTTTAAGGTTTGTATCATACAAACTTGCATACGTAGGAGGTTTTATTGATGTCATCAAGACATGTTAGATGCCCATTCAACCCTTTGATTACAATGTTAATGCCCCTATCAACATCATGTCAACACCATGTTGGTGTCGTGTCAACACTTAGAGGGAATATATTGTTAAGATTCTACTGATGTCAATAGTACGTATTGTCTTGGAAAGCCTCATCAAGCCTTATTTTACCTAATGGTGAGAATCAATGTTATGTAGAGAAGATTAATGAGCTTCAAAACCTTCTCCTAAAGCATAATAATGAGCCACCTTCATCTAGTTCGTCTTCTTCTATAAATTCACAACTTGCACATTTTGTCTTCTTCTATGGTATGTGGTGAAGAAATAATGAAGGTCCATGCTTTATTTGCATCCACACATCTCCAGTATAGTTCGTGGCTTCTTGACTCATTAGGCTCTCATCATATAATTTCATCTATGGATATGTTCTATTCATATGGCTTCTTGTTTCATGCCTTTCTAGACACAAGGGAAAACAAATACATATTACTTGAGAATAAATCCTGATATATGTCCTATACCTCAATCAGTGATTTGGACATCTTTGATAAAGTCAAAAATTTTAAAAATCCGAAAAAAATATTTAACAAAAAAAATCTAAAAAAAATCAAATTTTCCAAAAATCCAAAAAATAAAATATCTTCCAAAAATCCAAAAAATAAAATATCTTCCAAAAATCCAAAGAAAGAAAATATTTTTCAAATATCTAGAAAATTCCAATCCATCTCACCATGCAATCAAACATCAACATCATAACTATTTGCCTGCCCTAGTAAATTACACTTCCATCACCATCATCATAATCACTACCATACCATAATAAATTGTCTCTTTGTTAAGATAACGATACTTTAGACAAAACAATCATTGCATTGCAACATCTTAATCAGTGTTCCATCATTGAAACTAGAAATTCATCTTAAATTAGATTTTCACTCCCAAAAGAAGACAATATGCTTTTGTTCTAAAAAATTTCTTATACATGTTTCATCTTCAAAGGTAGACACTTGTTTTATATGTGATGTTTCCTTCCTGAAATGAAAGCACATGATCTTTATCATCCTATCGAGAAACACTCATATTTGACAAGAAGATCTAAATGGTTGTTGACTTGTTTGGTCTGTGAGTCTTTTCTTTTTCTTGATCTTCTTATGTCATGTTCATATGCTACTCGAGGATATTCATATGTGTTTAGAAGAGTGAGGATGAGACATTGACATTATTTTTTTATGTTCTTTTTGTGGGAAGTTCTTATGAAGTTATAGGGAAAGGGTGTTCTTGGTGTTTATTTTGACATGAACATTTCCCATCATCTTATCTCCTATGCAAATCAAACGCCATCTAACACTTTTTTTGTATGGGTCATAATGGTTTGTGGTGCACAACACCTTCTACTACACCTCTATTGAAGCACATGGTGGTGTCTACATGTTCATTTGTGATATAATAATGGGTTGGATCAATGATCACCCTTGATGTAATTGAGTGCCTACTTGTATGTTCAATAATCTCTTTGGTGAACATATAAACCTAGAGGTTTATTGGGCTATGAAGGCTTGAAATTTGGATTTTCAATGTTGGTGTGTCTAGGATGTTGTCTTAGGTGTTTGGAGTAAAAAAAATGACAAATAATAACATTGGATGTGTTTCCATAAGGTCTAAGTGGTTAATAACAAATGTTGTCCTAAGTTGCAAAATGTTGCATTTGTTGTCAAGCAACTTTTCAAAGTTGCTGGTAGGATGCTAACTACTTCTCCAACGGTCCTAAATATTAAAAAAATGGTTATGGACATTGGAAAAGGTTGATATATTCTTGGAAAACTATGGGAAAGATAGAGTTGAGAGTTTTGTAAAGTTTGGTGGAGAAAGTGAATAGAACAAGTCTGAATTTGCCATAACAGTGACATTTTTCCATACAGTCCATACAGGGTGTGAGGTCTACTAATAAATTTTTGGTTTGATTAGAAAGATCCTTGAAATACCTTTCCAATGCATTTGGTCTGACCTCTTTAAGTGAAGTTTAGTGGAAGTTATAAGCGTCTTACCCTCTGTAGGTCTGAAACCCTCAATTTTCAAGGCTTACAATGCAAATGGGATGCTAACTTGAAATTTACTCATTGGGATCCAATGGCCATTGGTAGAATGCAATTTAGGGGCATGTATTTTGAGATTCCAGAGGGGTGAGGTCAAACGAGTTGGTTGCTAACCTTACCACCAAGCCCTAGTCTAAACTGGGTTTAGATTAGATTAGATGAGTTTCATTGAACATACTATGAGTAATGACGAGATGATGAGTTGAACTAATGGAATTGGAGTATTTGGACATAGAAGAAACCTCCTAAAGAGTGTGAACCTTCCTGTGACCCCATTCTCATATATCTCTTTTGTAAAACCTGTCTAACTTGATCAATTGGGCCTTTGACCCAAGTAGGTGTTGAAGTGTACAAGAATAGGGTGGAACTCCAATCTTTTGGAATCTGATAGTAATTTCAAAAGGGTTTCTGAAACCAAAATTTATTTAGGGTGTTGTTTGGCATTATTTGGAGAAAAATCTAAAAAGACAGTAGGCCTGTTTAAGCCTCAAAAGATAATATTTTCCTTGTGCTCCAAAGTATCATTGTAGGAGACCTTAATAGGTCTTAGGAAGTGTGTAGAATTGTTGTGCCATCCCTTGTTAGGAGTAAGAATCCAATTTCACATTTGAGGTGTGGTTATATCCTTGATAGAGACTCAAGGGATAGAAGACCAAGGCGTGTAGGTGGGTTTATCACCTTACTGCTGCCAATCTCTACATCAGGCGGTATCAAAGCATCATGATAGCCTTGGGGATAAATAAAGAAATGGAAGATGCAATAGAGAATAGTGAGGAGATTCCCACTAGACCCATGAAAAACATGGAGTTGGCCAAGGTAGTGAGGGAGCAGATGACCAAGAATAAAAAGATGGAGGAGGAGATAGAAAGGTTGAAGAAAGACCAGACATGCAAGGGAGTTGCATCAGCATCTGATGGAGAAGGAGAAGAAGAAAAAGAGAGACTATTGATGCCGACAGACCAAAGGCAATTTGTTGAAGCCCTGAATAGGGTAGGAAGAAGAGACAATAGAGTAGAACTACCTACATTCTCTGGAAAGATGAATCTAGAAGAGTATATGGATTGGATAGAAGGAATGATCAATTATTTTGATTGTGAAGAGGTATTTGAAAACCAAAGGGTGAAGGTGGCTAAATCCAAAATGAAAGGTCCAACTCTTAGTTGGTGGAACTTTCTATAAAATGAAAGAGATGAAGAAAGAAAGAGACCTATAACCTCATGGAAGAAGATGTAGATAGAGATCAAAAGCTAGTTTGTACCTGAGGACTATGAGATAATATTACACAAGAGATTACATAATCTAAGGCAAAGGGATTTGGATGTTTGTACTTACACTGAGGAGTTCCACATGATGACCCTCAAAGCAAAGATGCTAGAGAGTGAGACACAAAAGCTAGCAAGGTACATGAATGGTCTTAAGTTCAGTATTCAACATGAACTAAGTTTGTTTAACCTTGAATCAGTGCACAAGTGTTTTCATATAGCACTTAGGATTGAGGAGAAGCAGAAAAGGAGAGGAGAACATAATAATAGAGGAAAGGGTACAAGTTTCAGAGGCAAAGGTAGATTGAATGGAAGAGGATCATCTCCTAAACCCCAAGGAGAGTCTAGCCATCAGGAACAAGAGGGAGAATCAGGGAACAAAGGTACCTTTATAAGGAGGAGGAGAAATAGTAGAGGAAGATTCAGTGGAAGAGGACCTAGTATCTTCATCGGTAGGTGTTTTTCATGAAACCAAGTTGGGCATCAGTCATTCAGATGTCCTGAGAAGCTAAGCAATGGTATCCAAGGAGGTGATAGGAGAGCACATTTAATACAAGAAGAAGATAGTCAAAGCATGACCTCCTACCACACATCAACTTCAAAGTCTAGACATCTGAAGAAAGGAGAACTCTTGATGATCAATAGGACCCTCTTGAAAGTGCCAACCATGAATGAATCATCTTAGAGGAAATCTCTTTTTAGAACCTCCTACAAGGTACAAGGCAAGGTATGCAAAGTCATTGTGGAATTAGGCTCCACAAATAACATAGCTTTTGTTGAAATTTTTACTAAGATTGACTTGCAGAGAATACCCCATCCCCATCCCTATAAAGTTTCTTGGTTGAACAAAGGTAAAAAAAACTTGATTAGTGAGCAAGTTTGCATAGAATTTTCAATAGGTGAATACAAAGATAGGGTGTTGTGTGATGTAGTAGAAATGGATGCTTGTCATCTGCTACTAGGCAGGCCTTGTCAATATGATGTAGATGCTAGGCATGAGGGAAGGAAGAATGTTTACACCATCACCAAGAATGGGGTGAACTTCACTATGACACCTCTTCCGGATGACAATAAGGATAAGCACATTGTGACTAGTGTCATGCTAGTAGATGAGAGGGAGTTCATGAAGGGTTTGAAGGAGAAGGATACCCCTTGCTTTGAAATAGTTGTCAAGCCTAATATTACACCTAAGAAGCATCCTAAGAGCCAAGAGATAGAAAGGAGAGTAGGTCCTATAGAGGTTCAAAATCTGCTAGATCGATATAAGGGGATAGTTACTAATAGTACCACAAATTCCTTACCCCCTCAAAGGGAAACTAGTCATTGTATTAACCTCATATCAGGTGCTACACTACCCAATAAGGCAGCATACAAGCTTACCTATGAAAAAAATGCAGAAGTTGCAAGATAGATCCAAGAATTGCTTGAGAAAGGGTTCATTAGGAAGAGCATAAGTCCCCGTGTAGTCCCTGCAATACTAGCTCCTAAGAAAGAAGGAACATGGAGGTTGTGTAATGACTAGGGTCATTAATAAGATAAAAATCAGATATAGATTCCCAATGCCAAGAATGGAGGACTTGATGGATTGTCTAGGAGGGGCCAAGCACTATTCCAAAATGGATTTGAAAAGTGGTTATCATCAAATAAGGATTAGAGATGGAGACCAATGGAAGACAACTTTTAAGACCAATGAAGGCCTATTTGAGTGGATGGTAATTCCATTTGGACTTTCCAACGCCCCTAGTACATTCATGAGACTCATGAATGAGGTTCTCAAGCCCTTCATCAATCATTTTGCAGTAGTGTATCTAGATGATATATTGATTTTCAGTAAAGACAGGAATGAACATCTAACACACTTGGATTTGGTGTCGCAAAGGTTACATGAGGAGCAGTTGAAGATCAATTTGGATAAATGTGTCTTCTTATAGGAAGAACTACTGTTCCTTGGGTTTGTAACCTAAATTGGCCAATCCCTCAGTCAACCCCTCAGTCAGCAAGTGAGGTAAAAGGTTTCCATGGGTTAGCAAGTTTTTATAGAAAGTTTATTAAGAATTTCAATGGGGTTAGTGCACCAATGATAGAAACCATAAAAGGTGGAAGGAAATGCCAATTTGTCTGGGCTAAGGAGGCTAATAGATCTTTTGAGTTTTTGAAAACTAATATTTTAGAGCAACCTATTTGAGTATTCCCTGACTTTCATAAGGTTTTCACTATTGAGTGTGATGCATCAAAGAAGGCCATAGGAGGAGTCTTGAGTCAGAAAGGTAGGATAGAAGCATTTTTCAGTGAGAAACTAAATGAGGCAAAGCAAAATTATTCTACATATGACCTAGAGATGTATGCTATGGTGCAATATCTTAGGAAGTGGAGACATTATCTCTTACCTAAGGAGTTTATTGTATATACTAACAACATGCTTTAAGTTTTTTGAACATTTAGGAGAAACTAAATCACCGACATATGAAATAGATGGAGTATCTCCAAGCTTACACTTTCACTATCCTACATAAGAAAGGAGTAGCTAATAAAGTTGCCGATGCACTTAGTAGAGGGAACTTAGCAATCCAGGAGATTCAATTGGAAAGCATGGGAATCAGTGCCTTAAAAGACATGTATCAAGGGGATGAATATTTCAAGGAGGCTTATGAGGTTTGTAAGGACATGAATGAGATGTATCATACTAATTTTTCTGATTATATTCTCCAGGAAGGCTTACTTTTCAAGGGCAGTCAACTTTGTATTCCTAATTGCTCCATGAGGGAAAATATTGTAAAGGAAAAACATTGTGGGGGTTTGTCAGAACACTTTGGACTTGATAAGACACTTGAATTGGTTAGGAGATTCTACTTTTGGCCTAGGATGCAGTTAGATGTGAGAAAGTATGTGACAGAGTGTGTGGTATGCCAAAGGGCAAAGGGGACAAGTTCCAATGTAGGTCTATATACTCCATTATCAATCCCTACCAAACCTTG
Organism: Cryptomeria japonica; assembly: GCF_030272615.1. NCBI lineage: Eukaryota > Viridiplantae > Streptophyta > Pinopsida > Cupressales > Cupressaceae > Cryptomeria > Cryptomeria japonica. The sequence goes on from NW_026729293.1 coordinate 56,027, forward strand.
GGATTCAGTTAGTATGGACTTTGTCTTAGGTCTTCCTAGGACTAAATCAGGACATTATATATGTTGTTGTGGACAGGTTTTCCAAAATGGCATACTTTTTTCCATGCAAAGTTACACATGATGCTTCCAATATTGCAGGTTTGTTCTTCAAGGAGATTGTTAGACTTAATGGGTTACTCTTAAGCATTATATCAGACCGAGATCCTATGTTTGTAGGACATTTTTGGAGGACTTTGTGGCATAGGTTGGGGACAAAATTGTCCTTCTCTTCTGCTTATCACCCTCAATCTGATGGACAGACAAAGGTGATTAATAGATCCCTTTGTAATTTGTTGAGGTGTTTAATTAAGGACCATGGGGCCACTTGGGATACTATTCTTCCACAAGAAGAGTTCTCATATAATGACTCTGTGAATAGAAGTACAATACCGTGTCCTTTTCAAATTGTATATGGGACCCATCCTAGAGGTGTTCTTGAACTTCGAGAAGTGCAGAATATTGAAAGGAGGAGTGCTCAAGCAGATGATTTTTCTGAAGTGATGAGGGACATACATGAACAAGTCCGGGATAGATTGATACAAACCACTGCAAAGTATAAGCAAGCAGTAGATGTCAGAAGGAGAGATGTTCAGTTCAAGGTGGGAGACATGGTGATGGTTCATCTAAAAAAAGAAAGACTCCCTAAGGAGAAGTACACCAATATACTCATGAAAAAGATAGGTCCTTTCAAGGTCCTCAAGAGATGGACAAATGCATACAAGATAGATATACCTCTTGATGTTGGTATATCTCCTATATTCAATGTTTCTAATATATATGCATATAAAGGTTCTGTGGATGATGTTTGTGTTGTAGGTCCATCTGATTCTTCTAGTCCAACTACGTTGGAAGGACTTACTCCCCCTCTCAAACCTGAGATTGAGTGCATTTTGGATCAAAGGGTTAGCAAGAAGACAAGGAGGAAGACTTACTTGGAGTACCTAGTCAAATGGAAGAATAAACCTTTAGAGGATGATACATTGATGACTTTTGAGTCCATTGAGAAGACCATAACAAGATTTGCAAACATCCCAACTCAAGGGACTTGAGTTTCTTTTGGGCCCGGGAGTATGGTGCAGAACACCTTCTTCTACACCTCTATTTCAACCACATGGTGGTGTCTACATGTTCATTTGTGATGTAATAATGGTTTGGATCAATGATCACCCTTGCTATAATTGAGTGCCTATTTGTATGGTCAATAATCTCTTAGGTGAACATATAAACCTAGAGGTTTATTAGGCCATGAAGGCTTGCAATTTGGATTTTCAATGTTGTTGTGTCTAGGATGTTTTCTTAGGTGTTTGGAGTAAAAAAAATGACAAATAATAACCTTGGATGTGTTTCCATAAGGTCTAAGTGGTTAATAACCAATGTTGTCCAAAGTTTCAAAGTTGCCGGTAGGATGCTAACTACTTATCCAATGGTCCTAACTATTCAAAAATTGGTTATGGATGTTGGAAAAGGTTTTTGTATGCTCGGACAACCATGGGAAAGATAGAGTTGAGAGTTTTGTAAAGTTTGGTGGAGAAAGTGAATAGAACAAGTCCGATTTTGCCATAACAGTGACTTTTTTTTGTACTGTCCATACATGGTGTGAGGTCTACTGATGAATTTTTGGTTTGATTAGAAAGATCCCTGAAATACCTTTCCAATGCATTTGGTCTGACCTCTTGGAGTGAATTTTAGTGAAAGTTATAAGCGTTTTACCCTCTGCAGGTCTGAAACCCTCCATTTTAAAGGGTTACAATGCAAATGGGACCCTAACTTGCAATCTACTCATTGGGATCCAATTTACATTGGTATAATGCAAGGTAGGGGCATGTATTTTGAGATTACAAAGGGGTGAGGTCAGAGGAGTTGGTTGGTAACCTTACCACCAAGCGCTAGTCTAAACTGTTTGAGGGTTTAGATTAGATTAGATGAGGTTCATTGAGCATACTATGAGTAATGATGAGATGATGAGTTGAAATAATGGAATTGGAGTATTTGGACATAGAAGAAACCTCCTAAAGAGGTGGGACCTTCCTGTGACCCCATTCTCATATACCTCCTTTGTAAAACCAGTCTAACTTGATCAATTAGGCATGTGTCCCAAGTAGGTGTTGAAGAGTGCAAGAATAGGGTGGAACTGCAATATTTTGGAATCTGATAGTAATTCCAAAAGGGTGTCTAAAACCTAATTTTTTTTAGGGTTTTGTTTGGTATTATTTGGAGAAAAATCCAAAAAGAGTAAAATAGGGCTACTAACCAGTAGGCCTGTTTAAACCTCAAAAGCCAATATTTGCCTTGTGCTCCAAAGTATCATTGTGGGAGACCTTAATAGGTCTTAGGAAGTGTGTAGAAGTGTTGTGTCATCCCTTGTTAGGAGTAAGAAATTGATTACACATTTGAGGTGTGGTTGTAGCCTTGATAGAGACTCAAGGGATAGAAGACCAAGGTGTGTAGGTGGGTTTATCACCTTACTGCTGCCAATCTCTGCATCAGTTTGACTATCACACACACCTTGATCAAGGGCATTTAGATTTCAAAATGGATGAGAACATTCCTTGGCTATAGTGTGTTTGTCTGTGCTACAAAGGGATACCAATCTCACCTTAGTCTTATCATACCTTTGTGTAAATATATCTATTTGAATATCAAAATGATCTATGATGATAAAAACATGTTTGATAGATAAAAGCTCAAAATCCCCATCAATCCTATTTATCCTATTTCTATATATTCTACCTATCTTTCATTTCTTCCTATATCCCATTGATCAATCCCAGTCCATAACCAAACTATTTTTCTTCTCTTTTTAGTAGCTTTTCTTCTATACAATAACTTCATTCTTTTGAGAGATTAACCTTAAATTTCATTTTTTATCCAATCTCTTGAGGGAGAATCACACCTCCATCCGTTGGTCCTCTGGGTTACGTTGGGTATGATATTTCAATATTTTCTCTTTTTATTTGAAATAATATTGAAATATGCTTTGTCTCAAAGAGTGACAAAATGTAGATACTAAAAATTAACTTCTTCATTCTTGTCATTTCTTCTCTTCAAATGGATTACTTAATTTTTAAATTATTTAATTATTCCCTTTCTTCCAACATTAATTAAATATTGTTTGTTGTTTAATTAATCTATCTTCTATCCTTTGTCTTCTAGTTCATATTATTAAATAATTATTTCAATTATTTAATTAGCTAACATTTCTCGTATAATTAAATAAATTGATTTATTTAATTATTCACCTCTTTTAAAAATAAATAAATTTATAATTTATTTATTCTTTTTTCCTCACATATGAATTAAATAATTAAATTTAGTTAATTCCTTCCACTATCAAGCCACTTGTCCACTCTTATCTTCTACCACCCTTCCACCACTTTTTCTATTTTTAGCCTCCATTTCTCCTACGTTATCTCAATTGTTGACATCTTTTTTAGGATGAATCTAAACTGGGCTGTTGATATATCTCCCTCCATTTTTATATTCGAATCTCTTCATCCATTATCTTATTGAACCACAAATTCTTGATATTTTCTTATATCTATTATCATTCATTCTTGTATAGTTTTGAGAGCAACATATTAACCAAATTTGAAAAGGACTCAAGAACAATGGAGAGAATCAAAATGGGTGCTTGAAGTTATACATTTGTTTTGTAGTTTCTTATTTCTTGCATCTGTTTTATATTATTCTTTGGTAGTTTAGATTTATTGTGTAAATTGGAGGGTTTTATGGTTGCGTTTAGATGATTTATGTTGGTTTAGATTTACAATTTTAACTCCACTTTCACATACCCAACTACCAAACAATATGAATTAAAGAATCTTCCCTAAAAATAAAAAGAATTCTCTAAATTTTGAATTTGACTTTATTGTTTCCATTGTTTCTTCTTGTATTCTCTATAACTCACTAGGCAACATCTCAATGGTTTCTCTTTAGGGTCATCTACCCAATTTATTTTGAATTAAGCCTTTCTTAGATCCTCTCTTAATTCATTAGTGGCCTCTTGAAGGTTGCCTTTTGTTTTGGCTACTTGATTTGATAATAGAATTATATCAAGGGATTCATTTAAAACTTGCTGGTCAAATTTCCTGCCAGGGATGAATCTTTCAATTACCGATTTATTCCATTGAGACATGATTACATCATTTATGCCAACCAGCTAATTTTCTCTATATACAAAGGCTGGTTAAGGTAAATAAAACCCACTTCAAGCCTTATTAGATTAAGTTGACTTGGAGGGAGCTTTTTGGGGTGATTATGGAGTTCTTTACCCTAGACAGGAGGTTCACTAAAATTTATGGGTATCATTTTGTGTTGTTGAACCACTTTTGCCATAATGATAAATTTTTTTTCCCATTCTATTTGTTGTCTTCTTTGAGTTCCAGTATTTCTAATTATAAGGAGAACCCTCACATGAACCCGATGCTGCACCAAGGGTTAGTTATGCTCATCTATGAGCACCTCAAAGCTAGGGCTTCTGATAATCCTACTAAGCCCCCTTCCATTTCTATGAAAGATGTGGTTGATAGTGAGGAGTCAGATTTTGAGGGTTGGGAGACTGATAATGATGATGAGGATTTTCTCCCCCTCCTAGCAAAAAGGCTAAGAAAGAGCTTAAGCTGGTTGCCTTTGGTACTAGTAAGGGTGTTAAGTCCCCTGATATTAGTGGTGAGGGATCTAGTAAATGACTGAAGGGGAGGGGTAAAAAGGCTACTTTTGTTGTATCAGATAGCTCCCATTTGTAGGACTCCCCTATTCGACCTCCATAGAATGAGGCTTCTTCCTCTTCTCATGGTACGGGACACAACTCCCATGATTCTGTTGATTTTGTTTCCCAAGACTTTCACCCTAAAGAGGAAATCCTGTTTGATTTTTCTAAACATTGCTAAGAATAGTTCGTTGGAGGTCTTTCAACTTTTTAGGCATGTCTTTTTTGAAATCAAGAATATCAATCTCAAACAAAGGTCTCTCTCCTCCAAGTTGGATGCTGTTTAGGTCAATGTGGATGTAGGGGAAAAGAAGCAGATGGTTGGTGATGATCAACCTATGGATTCTGGGAAGGAGGTTCGTGAAGGATCTACAGTTGGTGCTCTCTGGAATGAGAGTGAAAAAAAGGTTATGGCTGACTATTTTACCAAAAATATGGAAGCTACCCAAAAAATTAAGGAGATCTATGACAAGAAATTCACTGATGCTGAGAGGCTTACCAAGTGTGAGTCCACTCTCTATAACATCATGGAGAGAAGCCATATAATTTTCAAAGCTACTACGAAGAATATGTCCACCGTGGTAGCTAAATTGGAAATGATGCATATGGAGAAGAATATTGTAGATTTGGACAAGGATAATGTTGTTGGGCTTGATGATTTGGGTCCCCCTGGAAAACGCACAAGAACAAGTATGAAGAAGAAAGTCTCAGGTGTGCCTCAGGACATCATGGACCTAAAGGATGCTACTAAAAAGATGCATCAACTCAAGGCTGAAGCTGTTGATACCTTGAAGAATCTGGGTTAAGTTATTTGTTTTTGTTTCTATTTCTTTGCTGGTGGTCTGCTGGCTTTTTGCTGTATGGTTGGGTTGGGGTGTCTTTTTTCTATATCTGTTGTCTCTCAGCTCTGTGGTGTTTTTTTGGGTGGTCTATTTTATGTTGGGATTTCTATGATACATCTTTTGTAATCTTTTTGTAAAGGGTTTTGGGTCCCTTCAAAACCTTATTTTACCATAATAAAAAACTTCCTCTATATACAAATTTATACCAATATTATTTGTTACAAAATTCTCAAAATTTGTATATTCCTAATATATTGGAGGGTAATATTTTAAAACTACATGTCTATATTGCTTCATAACATCCCTTTTGAACTCTAGACTATCAATTCTCCTATGAATGAATTCAAAATATTCTTCCTTGAGAATGTCCACTTGTTCAATCTCTTCGTCATCCATATCCATTATTTCCTTTAATAGCCTTATTTGTTTATCAAATTTGGACATATATTTATCTCATGAGCTAGATAATGTATAAATTTCCACCTCTATCTTATTATCTTCATCAAATACATTATAAGCCTTAATAAAAAATAATCTTACCTTGCTTAGCTTTTGACTGGCCCATGAATCCATCACTATCACTTTGACTTTTATGGCATATAGGGAGTCAATTAAATTTTTTGGAACCATGGTGGGTACATTTAACACAACAACATGAGAACCTAAGGGGGTAACCAATATTTTGATGAATTGCTTCATTTGGGTTGATTGGGTTTTTTACTCCTCTTTAGTCTATTGATATTTCTACATCTTGGACTTTAGTGTCTCTACAACAACATCAAAGGTAGAAATCTACCCCACTCTAGTCTATTTTGTCAAGTTGACTTATGTTATTGTAGTATCATAAATTGTAACCCTACACAATTTACACCACCTTTTGTCCTCCTACTTTAGTGTATCCCATCTTAGCTCTCTGCTATGTTTATTTCTATCCTTTTCACTTGAAATTTGATGTCATATTTCTACATAGAGAATTGAACCTGTGCCTCAGGCTATGCACTCTACTTTCCCACTTGTCTACTTTATTTTTGGTGGACCATGGTGCTCAGAGCATCCTAGTTCAAGACCATGGTGCCTGTGAGGTTGTGGTCCTCCTTAAATAGGACCTAATTTAAATATGTGAGTGAATTTCCCATCCCTAGTAATTTCAATTATTGGTGTCTCAATTTGGCTATTAGAGGTAGACGTAATTGGTAAATTACCTAGGGAACTCTATATAAGAGCATCATTTTGATTCATTTTCATCCATCCACGATTATTAAGCATTCCAATCACAAGAATTCATTATCATCTTCAAACATTCAAGACAACATTTCATCCCACCATATTCTTCAAGCATCATGAAGCAATAAATCTACATCACTCTTCATGCAAGCATGTGTGTTAGATTAGGTCATTCATGTTCATGTTCATGTCAAGTCATGTTATTGCATCAACACTTGTGATCAAATTCAAAGAGAATTGCATCATCCATTATCAATTGTAGTACATCTAAGGTATATCATCCAACATTTACTTTAGTTTTTCAATTTCAATTTTAATTCAATTCAAGGGTTAATTCAAAACTTAGGGTTTGACCTAAGGAAAACCCCTATCAACAACACCATTTCCCTTATTTTTATGTGTAGACAACAATTCAGGAGCTACAAATAAACATTTTGATAGAAAATTTGACAACAATTAGATCTAACTTTGGCAAGAGAAAAAAATGGGAGGAACAGGTCAATTTTTGCATCCCAATCCCAAGAATTTCTGATGAGCCTTAGGGAATAGGTTTTGAGTGATATTCTAGTTTTGACAGTTTCTTGTTTGTCTATACCTAATACATGGGACATGTTGATTTTTCCATCCCGGTCCTACACTTTCAAGTTAAATTTTCAGGCACAAGTTCCTCTTTGTTCCTTTATCCAATATCTAGCTCCGTGTTTGCATACTATAGCTGTAGCTTGGTATTTATTTTATTTTATGTCGAATTACAATCATTTACCATAGATATAAAATTTAATTTCAAATATCTTGTGCATCCTCAACTAAATCAAAAGGGGATTAGAATCCAAATTGCATTCGACCCTTTTCCTAAAAGAATTGAGGTTTGATCTCTTGAGTTCACTCTCTCTTTCAATGTGAGGTGTGGAAATAAGTGGATTTATAGCCTAAATTGTGAAACACTATTTTCACCCACCATAAAATACCATGTATTCTAAGGAAGTAATATACTTATCATCATTTTTTACCATTGGTGTAGCTACATTGGTCACTATTTGTAATGCCCACCAAAATACCCTAGAGAAAATAACTAATCTAACTATCAAATAGAGATTTTTTTAAAAAACATCTACTAATGCAACATAGTAAACCATCACTACATAAGATCAATATATTTGATAACTCAATGATGAATAGATAGTACTAAATCGGTACTGAGAGGGGGGGGGGGGTGAATCAGTACAGACAAAAATACAGTCCTAAACCGGTTTGACAACAGACACTTCAAATGACTGGCAAACAGTGACACCGGCTTGAAACAGAGTGCAACCGGTAAAGCTAAGAATGACTAAGACAAGCATTAATCGGTTACTCACTTAGCTTTTCACTCAACTCAAGACTACACTACCATTTCACCCTTATGCATAAATAGGTAATCTATCATCAGATCATAATAACAACTAGTTCAACATGTTTTATTGACAGACATAAAACACAGAACCATCGTATGCTTGACAGACAATAGGAAAGCATCACAAGATAAAAGAATCCACACATATTTTTCACGTGGAAACCCAACTAGGAAAAACCATGGTGGGGATGAATACCCAAAAGCTATTTTTGGACTCTTTAGAAGTCCGCTCTATTAGGAGCCTTGTCTGGTTAGAGACATTACAATAGGTTCTGCTAGGAATTGATCCTGTTAGGGATCACCCGGTTAAGGGTTAAACCCTGTTAAAGGTTACCTTGTTAGAGGATTTCAAGAACTCAATAGCTAAAAGATTTCAAACTCAATAGCTTTGAATTACCCTATTAAAGGATTTACAACAAGCTGGTTAAGGCTACCTTGTTATGGGATTTTCCAACTGTTGAGGTGGTTAAAGATCAACAAGTATTACAATGATCTGGTAACAGCACTCAATGCCAATGCAGATCCGCTTAAGCTCCTCTTCACCTTCTGCACTTACACTCTGCATGTATCACTTCTCTCCTTTTGGTCTAGTGTAGTACCCCTGCCCCAATCAATTTCTAGTCTTGGTTTAATCTTGGTTAGTTTATTTTAGTATAATGATTATAGTCAGATGTTTGATTTAATGCATAGTTGTTGATGTGATTTTCACTCTAGTTGTATGCAAGTTTTTTAGTGTTCCTATTTCGTGGTATTAATATCGGGCTAACGCTTTCATTAAATTTTATATATGTATACATGTATGACTCTTGGTTGCAGGAGATTTCAGGTACAACGCCGCATGAGTGCGAGGCTCGTCTTCACCTGGATTTGCAGGTTTGAGTGTACCTCTTTAATCCTTAGAGTTGGATTAGGTGGTCGTAAGACCCTAGTTGACCCTAGTCGTGCTCAAGTGAGCATCGTCAGTCGTCGCCGGTAATCCCTTTTTGTTCGGGTTTGCGAGTCGTCTGTTTGGTTGACCTTCTCTGTTTGCGTGCTTGGTGTGTTTGGTTAAATTGATTAATTAGTCCTTAGTAATTATTTTGATTATATATGTATTCGTGCATTAGAGATTAATGGACTTGATTAATCGGGATTTCGTTATGCGATTTTTTTTATCGATATTGGATTGCTCGTTTTAATTTGGGAGTAAGTTCAATTAAATAGCTGATTTTGAATATTAAATGCATTTTGTATATGCTGTCGAAAAAGAAAGTTCTGTATTTAATTGCCATAGATTAAATTGTATTCTGTTGGCTTTTGAAATTAGAAAGGGTAAATTGAATTAAATGAGAAAATCGATTTTGAATTGAAAAGCAATTTAATTTGTTGTTAAAGTTGGAAAAAGAATTATTTTTGAGAATTAATTTTAAATAAAAATTTTAATTCCAAAAATGGAATTTTTGGTCAACTCTCCATTATAACCTAAATTTTGGGAAAATTTTGGGGATGGACATTTTTGGAAAGTTTTTGGTTGGAGAATATTTTTGGATGAAATTTGGGGATTTTGGAAGGAAGGAAGGTTTTGGGAGCTGCAGATTGGGGCTCTTCAGCAGATCTTGCCAGGAATGCGAGATCAGGTTGGATCTGCTTACCAATTTAGTTCTTGTTTATAATAAAATAAAATTTGGGGTTTTGCTGTTCCTCAATCTATTTTGGGTGTTGAAACCCTTTGTGTATGGAAAGGATGAATGCCATCAAGAAAATATGATACTAAATCATTGTTCTTTTAAACCAAAATTATATTAATCGAAATTTATATTCATTTATTTTGGTTGGGCGTTTTTATTAATTTTTGAACTGTGGAAATTTATTAAAAAATGGGAGGTCTGTTAAAAACTCGGGGTTTGGGGTTGGAGGGTGGGGAGCGGAGCTCCACCCGCCTCCTCCTCCCCTCCCCCGCTCATCCCCGCTCGCTGTGGCCGTTCCCCCCCCCCCCCCCCCCCCGCACCTTGTGCCGCTCGCAGTGGCTGCGGCTCACTGCGATGGCCGCAGGGGCCGCGGCGGCCGCAAGGCACCGCGGAACCTGCGTGCATCGCAGTGGCGCCGCCGCCAAGGCTCTCTGCGGCTGGGGTTTGGCTTGCCCAACCCCTACATTGGGAGGTGGGCCCGGCCTTCGCTGCCCCCCTTTTTAAAATGCATTTTTTTTTGGTTAGTATTTAAATGTGGTTTTTTTTAATGTATTTTTTTTTATTATTAAAAAAAAATGCATAGATTATAATATTTTAATATTATTTTATGGTAAATTTTAATTAGGTTTTAATTAGGATTAATGTGGCATAGTTATAGTTGGCGACTAAATTGATATTAATTAATGGTATAATGGAATTTATACGTTAACTGATATTCGATTTCATTTTATGATTGATGCACTTTTCTAATTAAGTTCTAAAATTGTTTATTTCGCAATTGAATATTATTGGTTATATTTTGATTGATCTTGGATTAACTAATATACACCTTACCGAATAGCTAATTTGAGTATTTGGTTAATTGAGAAAGTATTGTTTAAAAAAAAAAGAAGGGGGAATAGAATATTATTTTATTGGAAAAATTATTGAAATATGATATAATTACCAAGTGATGAGGTTAAATATTACCCAAGAACATATCATTTGAGTAATTGAGAAGTAAGTGTAATATTTTTATCGTTGGATAATTGAATTTAATCGATGTGATTTTGGAAAATTTAAATTAGTTAGTTAATGGTTGTTTAAAAAGAATATTCTTGTGAAATTGGTTAAAGAACTCTTTATGGCTTAATATGTCTGTTCGATGCTATGAACATCAGTGAGTTAGAAAACCAAGAACAACCTATACCTAGATGAGGTAGATAACTGCTCTAATATAGACTTTGTGGAAAATCTTGATCGACAATTAATGTCTAGATTGATTTGGAGAAAGATTGTTTCTGTTGAATGTTGCCTTTGCGAGTTTAATTTCTGTATTCGCTTTTAATTATGAAATGGCAAGAGTGCTTTGTTTGATAGGTCTCTGTCGTATGGAATGATTTGGGGTACCTGTATCAGTCCTCGGTCCTGAGTTGACTGTTGTTTGTGGTAGTGTCATATTTGGTCATATCCTCTATGTGGGTGTCGAATGTTGAATCGTGGTTGACCTTAGTCGGTCAGGTCTCTAGTTTGAGTATCGTCTGTCAGTGCACCTCGTATGATGTCATGTTTGACCAATGGTGGATTTCTCCATCTTGAACTCCGTTCGTCTGACCATGTCTATTCCTTGGTTTTGAGTTCATCTGAGTATAGTCTAGTGTCGTATGGGAAAGTGGCTTTCGATTGGGGGCCGCGCCCAAAGTGGCTGCTAGGTAACCCATCGAAAGTGAGTCTAATAAGTGATAACCTATCAGTAGATTAGAATGTAATCTCTAAGTAAGATAATGTGCCTCACACATGGGACGAGTGCTAACATAGGCTCGACATGTTGTGAGAAGGCTTGAAATGGCAAACCACCATCCTTGTCTTCACGAGAGGATGTGTGGGTCCACATGAGGCTTGGATGGGCTGGGAGCTCGGATTAGGTTGCCAAGGTAACCTAGTGTATGGGGCCGGGACCTATGAAGACTTGCCATGGTAACCATACCAGGTTGTGTGATGACACTTGTCCCTACGTTCGCCAGTGTGTTGTCATTTTGTCCTGTTAGGAGTACCTTTGTGGGTCATCCTTTTGTCTCTGCCCTTGTGAGTATCGGTTTCTTGTTAGACCTTGGGTGGTGATGGCTCAGTCTTGTGGATGCTCTTCTGGACCTTTGTATTAGCTTGATTATGTTCAGCTGGATCCTTTCCTCATCAAGGATCGTTTATGTATTATTGACCGATGCGGTCATTTGTATATTGTTTATATTTAGCCTTAACGGCTGGATTGTAATGGTGTAACCTCTTGGATTCTTAATTTTATTATTTATCAGAGGGGTCTTGCAGTTGAGCAGACCCGGAGATGTAGCCCTTTAAGGGTGAACTCCGAGATCATTATGGTGTTATGGGATGTCATTCTCTTATGTTTCCTTTATTCAGCTTTATCATGTATGATTAGCTTATGTTAGAATGGATAAGTGGATAATGGAATTAACTTTAAATGCTTTTATTTAGTCCTTTCTTGAATGCCATTTTGATCGAATGCATAAGTGGTTTAGATGAGATTTATCGTAGATGCATGTATGCAATTGTCTTTTAAATGCAATAAATTGGAATGTGAAAGGATGTAACTTAGAGTAATGGGATATATTCAGTTGTTGTTAAGGAAATTAAGTATGCTGGAAAAGATCTCATATGTCTATGATGGAATTCTAGTGTGATAGAATATTAGATGTATGGCTTGTATTCTTATGAAAAGCTTGAATGAAGATTATGAATAGATCTTAATGGATGAATCTTTGCTTGTGAATTATATTTCCATCTTTTGAAAGAAATTATCCTGATTAAGAATTATCTCGTTATTAAGATAATCAGCTTATTGGATTAATTGTGTGAGTTAAGTGAATTGTGATTTTAAGTAATCTCGTTGGGAAACTCTTTAGGTGTTAGTTAATGTCTTCCGCTATGTATTCTGAATCTTTGACATCTTGTTGTATCTTAATGTGGTGTGACCTTTAAAAAAAAAATTATTGCACTCTATTCTTGTTTTTTTGGCTTATCCCTTCGGGGTTTCCTGGCGGGGCATTACATCTGGCAAGAATCACATATTCCTTCTCTTGGATACACACACACAACTTTTTCCAACAACCTCAGAAAGAGACAGAACATCGACCTTATAGGAAAACAGATAGGTCGGTAGCATAAACCCTAAACCCTAAACCTGTTAGGTTAAGGAATTCAAATGACTCAATCCTGACCGTTGAGAACACTCCATTAATTTCAACAGTCTTGATCTAATCTCAAGACATTCTCCATTGTCCATTTTCACCGATTTCATGGCGGCTGATAACCCATTACACGTTATCACCATTTTATAGACTTTGCACATTCCTGAGGTAGATAGGAACAATCTCCTTCATGCAAGATCCTTCACGCGCACAAGGATGACGTGACAACATGATCTGTTCTTCGTTACAATGCTAACTCATCACACAATGTCACTGGTTGAGCCACACAGGCTTGAAGCACTTCAACTGGAAACCCTGAAGTTGAGACTACCAACCGGTAGTCATACAATGCTTCCATGTGTCGGTTCCCATAACCATATGCCGGTTCACCTTGAACAAGCACGCCGCTTCACTTTGGCACAAATGCCGGTTCACAGTGTTATGCCGGTTCTCTCATATGCTAGTTCTCACCTCTTCATCATATTGACATCAATGACAACATACAATGTCATTATGTCCTCATACTGGTTCACATAATGCCAACAATATTAACTTCACATATATGCATAAAACATCATGAACATATCTATATCCATACCATCATATAATGTAAGTGGAAATAAGATAATAACCATAAACATATAAAACACATATATATCCATTTACACTTTCCCTAGGGTACTCCAACGTCATTACTTACTATCAACAACACATAACACATACATATCAAGAAGACATTAACATCTATTACAACAATTACATTGTTCCCAATTATTTACTATCTTCCTTATCATGAGCCTCATTTATTTTCAACGCATTATCTATGATAACCCATTATCCTTTAAGTTCATTTTAGGGCACCAAATCAAGTGTTCCTAATTTCCTTATCTTTCATTTTCATCTATCACATCATGAACCTAAATATATATATATTTCCTACTCCTACCAATAAAACTAGTTGATTTTCTTAAGAGTAACTATTACACATTTCATAAATATTATTATCCACATACATATGCAAAGATTATAACAAGTACTAATCTTATTTCCTATTAGGAATCTCATGCTACTAAACCATTTCAAGAACCATATGCTACAATAAGAATACACATAATCTAATCATTCAATTTCCTAATCAACATAAGATCTCAATCTTATCATAGTGAAAATCCTTGCAACATAAACCATACAATGAATACAACATCTCATTCCATTACAAGATCTTAATCACAAATTCTACGACATGTCCTACTACATATAATTACACAATACAAGAGTACACAATATCTATTACATTTACATCTTCTTCATGATATATTGATACATGAATATGCTCCAAGATCCATTCACATAAGAAGATACATTAAATCCAAATCCAGGCACGCTATCATCCAAGAAGATCATCCCAATGGAAAAAGGAATCAACCATCTTACCATGTGGAACCAATAAGGAGCCACCCCCCATGCTAGGAGATGACATAAGGTTCCAACTCACACTCTAGACCTGGGCTGGCACCTAACAACCAAGAGATAAAACGAACTCTCAAACTACCAATCACAACCATGAAACATCCAAAGGCTTACCAATCATGATGACATACAGAAACTAGGACCAACATGTAGGGAAGAGTGTCATCACATTCTATCACCAATAAGGATATCCTAGAACTCAGCCTGGCATTTGTAATACACATGCAAAACTGTCTTAACCTTTGAGGAAATCAAGGGAGTTCGGTTTATCCAGTTAATTGATCTTCCCTTACCTCACTCTGTTTTACTCTAGGCCATGAGATGGGGAATCACAACATATACATATTTATTATCTTATTAAGATGATTTATACTACCCAACCCACCTGGGATCTCCAATGAGCTATCCAAATGGTCTAAACCCCGACTCCACAACACCAGGAATCCTAGCTATCCATTCCTCACAACCTTGATAGACTCATGGAATCCCACTCCCCCTAATCATGCTGCTAGGACTTAGGGTGAAACATAAATCCAAATAAAATCAGAACAAAATCATGAAGGATCACAATTGACATGAATACAGTTATATCACTAAGAACATACTGAGCATAATAGGATATATGTGACCATATACAAGGTAATAGATTTCACCCAAGCAATACAAATAATGAAACAAAGAATAAACATGATTCAAATGCTAATCCAACACAAATTGTAATCCTAAATAGTGGGGCAATAAACATCCCACTGGATCTTTGATAATCATTCCTCAGAGCAAACCACCATATATGCAAACCCCTCAATGGTAAGACACCAATCCTCTTATCGGAGCACAAAATCAACATGAAATGATGAAGATGAAATAATACACACCGCTGAGGAACCCAATTCAATCATAAAAAGCCTCTGGTAAATACTCA
Organism: Cryptomeria japonica; assembly: GCF_030272615.1. NCBI lineage: Eukaryota > Viridiplantae > Streptophyta > Pinopsida > Cupressales > Cupressaceae > Cryptomeria > Cryptomeria japonica. Next base: position 71,477 of record NW_026729293.1, read on the forward strand.
AAATTTGGAAAAGAGACTAAATTGGGCAAAATGATCAAAACTAACAACTTTGGGCAGAATAGCGCAACAAAAACCCAAACTAGCATTCCTCGGAGATAGTTTAGTGTTCCCATGACACTCTATAGCATTTTGGGGTCATCCTTTAGAATTTTGGTACCATAATCTGGTGTTTTGGGGTCATGCTATAGTATTTTGGGTTTCGAGAGCAAAAATGAACCAAAATGGAGGAAATAGGTGACGAAAATGCCTAGTTTTGAACATAGACTCACAAAATTAATAGGTAAAGCTCCCAAAAGGTGTGGGAGGACAAAATATCACAAAAGAAACACTTAGATGAAAGATTATGATCATAGCCAAGAGGATTCATCTTCAATCTCTAGCCATAACCACACTCAGAAGTCACAAAACTTCACCAAATTTGCACAACTTAGGGAAATACAACAATGCAAAGATAGGTTCAATATATCATTTATAAGGCATTACAATGACCATTAAATACACTAGCCATCTATGGGATAGACTATGACAAATGAAACTTCACAATACATCCAAAAGCAACTCCTGACAATGCCACATAAAATCCAAACTTGCCAGTACACTCAGGACACAAGGTAATGCGGAAAAACATATGAGCATAAAAATAACAATCCCAAATCTCAGATAAACTCCACAAAATCTCAGGAAAGAGTAAATCACATTAAAAGAGGAAAAGTGCAGATTATGCATTCCCGACAACACTCCATTCCCAGATTTCACTATATTCATAATACTTTATCAATGCTTATAAATCTCTCCCAAAAAAATAGAAGGAAATCATTAAACATAAAATTCAATTCCCCAAACAATCTTTCCACAAACACATAGTAGTCAATCTTTTGAAAAATAAATTGTAGAGAGAAGCAAAGTTCCAACTTGGAAATCACAATCCAAGGAGAGAACACTGAAGAAGAGCAACCAATCTAGCAACTCCAATCCCAATCTTCAATCCAAAACTCTAGCAATCCAAATTCAAGTTCAACAAAAAATCCCAAGCTTTCAAATCCAAAATTTGTAGAGATACCAACCCCTACAATGCACAGAAAAATCTTTTAAATAGAAAAAATTAAACTCAAACTATAGAGTTCCATTGACCAATCAGAAAATTCTATAAAACTACATATTATACCTACCATGTGTGAATATGAGGTAGGTAATATAAAAATGTATTATTTACTTACCCTTATAGAAAACTGTATGCGTGAAAAGCGGGTCAATAGAACTTAAAATGTGAAAAATTAAGCTCCAAGAGGCTTATCTACACACCCACAGGACTTCTTGGTGCAAGCTATGGAGTCACGAAGGATGACTCAGTTTCCCAAGGTTGGTTCCATGGTTCTCTATCTCACAAGGTCCCTCAAACCAATGTCTTTGCTCTTAGATCACTGAGCAAAGTGGTTTAGGGATGACAAATGCAAGAACGACAGATGCTTTGATTTATTTTATTAAGAAATGCATCCTAAGCTATGCATGATCTTACAAATGCAATAAACTAGATTACAAGATGACAAGATTAGTATCAAGACTATCCTAGCATGATATACTAGTCTATGATTAAGCTAAATGATAAGGAAAATACTCTAAACATGCATATTTAGATTAACTCCTATTTAAAAGAGATGGCCAAGATTGAAAATGGAGGAATGAGAGCTCTATTTATAGCAAAAATAGGGCAATGGATGACCAGGATTGAAAGATTTAATCAAGGGTTGAGTTTGAAAGTTGGGAATCCATGTTTGCAATTTGCACCAATGAAATGGTGACAATTGTCAACATAAGGTTGGGTTGAGAAGAGAGGTAGGAAGCATTAAATACTTGAGAAGACCTCATGGTTACCCTAGGGGGTAAGGGTTAAGGTTAGGTTAAGGTTAGGTTAGGGTTATCCAATGGATAAAGGTTTTACCCAAAGGATAAACTCTTGTGCAAAGGATTAAGGACTAACCATAGTCAAAGCAATAAATGCTTGATGAGACCCTTGGGTTACATGGATGTTGAGTTTAGAGAAAGTCTCTAATCATGCAAGAGGGTTGAGTTAACCATTAATGGTTTGGAAGAGAAAGTTGTTGGAGACTTGAAGCCTTTAATGGTTATCAAAGACTTTGAGGTTTTGAGAAGTGACTTCCCCTTGCTTAGGGATGTGACAATATTTAGGAGATGGGTTAGGATAATTTAGAAGTAATTAGAAGAACCTAGATTAGGGTTAGGAATAGTGTTTAGGAGGCAAGTGGGAGATGTAGGAAAATGCAAGTGGATGGAGAGATAATAGGATTAATTAAAATAAAATTAATTTATTTCAATTGTGGTTGCAAGTGGAGGTTTTTAAATAAATTAGATTTATTTAATTGGGATTCCCTATTTAATTAAATGTAAATTTAATTAAAAGGTTTAGAAGAATAGATTTAATTAAATAAAATTATTTATTCAATTAAATGACCTAAAAGGGGTTAATTGAATTTAATTAAATAAATTGAGTAATTTACTTAATAAAATAGAGGAATCTGGATAATTTAATTAAATTAGATTTAATTAAAATAGAGAAATGAACATAAAATATTCATTTAGGAATATAGTCATTTTTATACATCTACATTTTGCCCCTCTTTGAAGTGACGTGTGTGCACATGTTAATTCAAAGAAAATGACGTGTTGTTAAAATTTGATTATGATCAGTGTTGTTTTTAGATTTTCATGTTGTGCCCTAGATTTGATGCATGATGCCCCAGATTTGATGAACGATGTTTGATAATGCCCCCTCGGGAGATGAATCAATAATTTGGAAAATTTGATTTGATTTGATAATTGTGTTTGCATTGTAAAATTTTGGCTATGTGGAATGCTAAAATTGATTCATCTCCTGATATTGATGTGTGCGAGGGCACGAGGAAGACCACGAGCGAATTACATGCTCAAGCCCCTAACCCTAATTTTGTTTTACCCTATAAAAGGGGAAAAGTGCATTGTTTTGTCTCATTTGTGTTTGTTGACCTTGGAGAGAGAGACTTTTGGAGAGAAGACAAAATGCCTATTCCGTATTCTACACATCGATTCAAGCATGTTCGGAGGTATCAGAGGCCTGCCACGTATGGACCACCGGTAAGTCAGCCTTTTTGACCCCTTTTTGATTTTTGATTTTGTCATTTTTGGTCACGTTTTGAATTTTAGCATGTGGTTTTCTCATTTTAGTGCATAGGGGTCGTTGGTTAGCGCATACAAAAAATTTCATAGCGCATAGGGTTTTAGATTTTGGGTAGTGTCTGAAAACTTAGGGCAGTGCATAGATTTACTAGGTTAGTGCATAGTCATAGATTAGCGCATTAGGGACACAGGGTAGCGCAGAGGGTTAAACGGGTAGCGCATCGGGTAAACCTAGTGCATCGGGTGCACAGGGGGTTGCATGGGTAGGGGTAAGTAGCATGTAGGTCTGACTTAGTGCATAGGGTTAGATAGGTAGCGCAGACACGGGCTAGGTTAGTGCATGGGGTAGGTTTAGTGCTTAGGGTAGATTAGATGGCGCATGGGAAGAAACAGATAGCGCATAGAGTCAATCTAGCGCATGGAGAAAATAGGTTAGCGCATGAGTAGGATTTCAGCGTATAGCCAAATTTAGTTAGCGCATGGGGTAGGCTTTGTGAGATAGGATGATTTGTGAATGAGGAAAATTTATAGGATAAGGTCAGTTTTGCTGGGATAGGTGTAAATTGTTCATTTCTTGCCTACTGTCATGGTTTTGATAGGTTGTCCAATATGAGTGCTGATATAACTTGTTTTGATTTTTGATTTTTTCAAGTTATTTATAGATATTAATATGGAATCGATATGAACTTGATTTGATTTGCATTGTTTCAAGTTAATATATGTGGAGCTTGAATTGTGTTACAAGCTGATATGATTGTGGAACTTGAGTTGTGTTACAAGTTGATATGGGTTGGAAACTTGAGTTGTGTTACAAGTTGATGTGATGTGGAAACTTGAGTTGTGTTACAAGTTTGATATGATTTTTGAAAACTTGAGTTGTGTTACAAGTTGATATGGATGAATATGATGTAGAACTTGATTTAGATTTTCAAAGTTTTCAAGTTTTTGATGTGATTTTGATTTTGATATCTATGTTTTGATGAGGAAACTGATATTGGACTTATTTTGCTTTTCGACAGGAGCGATTGGGAGTGGTTTAGTCATGAGAGCAGTTTCCTAAACCACGAGCATTGATATCACAGTTGTCATAGGCTGATCTAGATATTATTGATAGATGCGGCCTGTCTTCCCTTCTAGATATGCCTCGATTTACTGTGAACCGGGGTTTACTTACAACGCTGGCAGAGAGATGGCATAGTGACATGAATACCTTCCACTTTGCCACAAGTGAGATTACGGTGACCCCAGAGGATTGTTACCTGGATCCTGTGTATACCTGTAGTAGGTGAACTACTACCTTATGAGCAGTCAGAGGAGGGCGGGATAGAGGCACTTCACTGGATATTTCATGATGACACAATTTGTGGATATGAGATCCCTTGGTAGGAGTTTTTGAATATGGACTATGTACCTCTTCCATCAGTACTGGCAGGATTTATAGGTGGTTTCCTATGTCCCGACCATAAGTCAAAGGGACTATCTGTAGGATGGGGATTGGTGCTGGAGGAGATGGTTACACAGGGCCGTAGGTTCGCATGGGGATCAGCTATGCTAGCCCACTTGTACAGGGACTTGCATGAGGCAGTATACCTTGGTTACGATAGTTTGTCAACTGGCATGACACTTCTATAGGCATGGTGTTGGGAGCACATTCCCGCAACTAGGCCACTAGTGGATAGAGATAGGCCTGTTGGGTGTGCATATGCATATGGATACAGGGGGTTAGTTGTCCAGCGGAAGCTGGGCAAACTTGAGCATTGGAGGAGGATATTGGATGACATTGATATGGTTGTCTAGCGGCTGTATACAGGTTGCCAAGTTTGGGCTGAGGATGGGCTGGAGATGCCATATGTATTTATGACCCGCTATTTGATAGGGCGGACCCCATTTGTGATCGAGAGATTTTTGGTTACCAGAGTTTTGCGGCAGTGTGGTCGACAACAAGGGATACCACAAGGGACTTGTTTGTATGCATGCTAGAGGTAGGATATACTAGATTGGGGTTCGACTATTGATAGTGCAGTGGCCATAGAGGAGTTTGTGCAGTTAGCGGGCCAGATATGGGACTACGCCCCTGAGATACTAGATGTTGGTATGACGGATGGGATTGCTCGATTGTTCGGAGCTCGTGCTGTGGTGAGGATATCAGATCCAGTGGAGATGTGGCCCACTTTCGATGATGATGAGGATGAGGGAGGTGGAGAAGGGGATGAGGGAGATGATGGAGGAGGTGGAGGAGGAGGACGAGGGAGAGGAGATCGGGGGAGGAGAGGAGATAGAGGTAGAGATGGTGGTGATAGAGGGGTGCAGGTGGAGAGAGTAGTTCGATGAGCTATGATCGATTGAGGGAGAGGAGTTTTGGCGATTGGAGCAGGGGATGAGGGGAGAGTAGGAGAGGTGATAGCAGCGATGGGAGGGACTGATGAGCTGAGATGACCAACTCAGAGGAGGAGGACTGATGTGTTACCTCGACCAGCACCGAGGACACGGGGAAGGATGTGGAGTGTGTCTTCCCAGGTACCCCTTCAGGTTTGGGTTCTGACACATCGAGAGGATGCTCAGATTAGGACCCTACAGGTGACAGTGCAGTAGCTGCAGGCAAAGTTATTGGCGCAACAACATCAGATTACACAGCTGACCACATAGTGAGATACTATTCTAGAGCGGTTAGGTTGAGCTGAGGAGCTGGCAGAGAGTTTGCAGAGAGCGACAATTGGTGGTCTGATGAGAGACACCTTGAGAGAGATGGCTTTGAGAGCCAAGGAGGTGGAGTACTATCGACACCATTATGAGGATGCAGTACCTAGTGAGCACCGAGTGCAGAGTTTTACGCAGTCGAGATCGAGTTGATCTTGAGAGAGTGGTTTGTGGTTAGAGAGCAGAGGCATGATGGGGCCTCATAGACAGGATCCACCTGGAGATCCAGGGGCTGGGACATCAGCGGCGAGACCATCACCCTCGGGAGATAGTCACTCTTGAGAGACATTTTCTCCATTGTATTTTGGCTCATTGTTTTTGTTGTACTGGGTATAGACATGACATATATTGTATATTGATCATTCGTTGATATATATATATATATATATATATATATATATATAAATATATATATATATATATATATATATATATATATATATATATAAATATATATATATATATATATATATATATATATATATATATATATATATATATATATATATATATATATGAATATATGACACCATTTTCTCTGATCATGTGATGTGTTATGGATAATGCTTTCTATATGATGTTAATGCTTCTATTGATGATGATGTAATGCTTAGATAGATAGATTCAGATGTGATGAACATGATTTATGATGTTTGATTTATGAGATGTATGATATGATAATGATGTGCAACTAATTGTAAAATGATATGTAATTAATTGTAAAATGATATGCAAATAATTGTAATATGATATGCAACTAATTGTAAAATGATATGCAACTAATTGTTTTTGAGCATCCTCATTCTGCATTTGTGATCCGATATAGCCACATGTTATTTTCTTTCGATATATATATCATCATTGAGCCTTGTTTGATCGTGGGATATGTTGAAAATTTATACAAGCATAATGGTATATTTGAACCATGATGACCTGAGAAAAATTTACATGATGTTTGATTTTGCAAGATAGCACAAGCGTCAAGGTATAATTGAACCAGGATGACCTGAGTGCGGATTGCATATAAACAAACAAGATTAAACCATTTGTATGCATAAAGTGGAATCATGTCTTCAGTGATGTGAATCATGTCTCGAGACAAGTATTTACACAGTACAAATGATCACCTCATAGATAGAAAACTAACAAAATATAGGAGTTTCTCGATGTTTCTCTAGCTCGAAGCATTTTGGAGAAAATGTAGAGAATCCAATAGTTCAAAAAGTTTAAATGCAAGAATAGTCAAAATTTTATGCAATATGCAAACATTTGTTACTTCAGAAAAATCATCCCTCGTATTTCTTGTTTGATCGATCAATGTTTTGCTTTATGATTTTCGTGAGATCTTGGTTGTTGGATATGATGTTCTCTGTTTTGCAAGTAGTTGTGATGGTTTGAACATGCTGCAATTTTTAGATAGTTATTGCCCCTAGCTAAGTGCACCTCTTGATGCGGGTATGTACAGTGATTACCAAGCCATTTTGAGATGTGGTGAAAGGCTAGATGGATAAATCAGGATAGTGACTATGCTAAGTATGTCCTGAATGGATATTTGTGATAAAATGTCAGGCGATTGCTGATAGTGCTTTACTACGGAGATAGGGATATGGATATAGATAGAGGAGCTGTTCTTTCACAATAGCGCCTGTTACCAGGTTTTCACCAGTTGCTTTTATTGTACCTTTTTATTTGCTTTTTCTTGATTTTTTTTTCTTTTTCTTTTTCTGTGAATTAGAAAACTCAAGTGTAGTATTTCTTCAGATGGATGTTGTTAGTTGGTTCATCAAGCACATATCCTTCTGAAGTTGTTAGCTGATAAGCACCCGATCCATAGACTGATATGATGACATAGGGACCTAACCAGTTAGGTTCAAATTTCCCTTTCTTTTCTCGATCTTGCCGATTTCTAGGATTTTCCTTGAGTACTAGGTCACCAACTTAAAAAATCCAGGGAATGACTTTGTGGTTGTAGCTTCTGCACATGCGTTGCTGATATGCTTTGAGATGAGTATAAGCACACTGACATATTTCATCTAATAGTTCAAGTTTTTGCAGTCGGTTAACTCGATACTCTTCATCTGGGATTAAGCCTTTTAGAGAGACTCTGAGAGATGGAATTTCTACCTCTATGGGTAAAATTGCTTCTGATACATATACCAATGAGTATGGCATAGCTCCTGTAGGTGTGCAAATGCTAGTTTTGTATGCCCAAAGTGCTGGATTGAGTTGCACATGCCAATCTTTGCCTACATCATTCACTATTTTCTTTAGGATTTTCAATATTGTCTTGTTGGATGCTTCTGCTTGACCATTCCCCTGTGGGTAGTATGGTGTAGAGAAACAATGTTGGATTTTGAATTTTTCACATAGTTCTCAGACATCTTGGTTTTTGAAAGGTCTTTCATTATCAATGATGATGGAACTTGGGATACCATATCTGCAGATCAGATAGTTAAGGATAAAAGAGGCAATTTGTTTCCCAGTTACTGTGGTCATGGGGACTGCTTCTATCCATTTGGTAAAGTATTTCGTTGCAGTTATAATGAACTTGTGTCCATTTGAAGATGAAGGATGAATTTTGCCGACCAAGTCCAGTCCCCACTGACAAAAGGGCCAGGATGTTGTGAATGGTTGCACTTCCTGTGCTGGTGCATGTATAAGATTGCCATGGATCTGGCATTTAGGACACTTTTATGCAAAGTGATAAGAGTCTTTTTCCATTGTAGGCCAGTAGTATCCCATCCTTAGAAGTTTTTTAGCAAGAGTAGTACCACTAGAATGTGTACCACAGATACCTTCATGAAGCTCATGTAAAGCAGAGTCAGATTCATTACGATCAAGGCAACGAAGAAGAGTATCATCTAGACCTCGATGGTACAAAGTATCGACAGTAAGGGTATAACAGGTGGCTTGTCAGATAAAATTATGCTTTTGGTTTTGGGACAAGTCAATGGGTAGGATATTGTTCTTAAGATACTCACATATCATTCCATATAAGGGGGAGTCTGAACTAGTTAAGGCATAGATAACCTGGGATTCTGAGTGGTCATAGGCTGGGGAGAACAGTTGCTCTACCAAAAACTTGTAACGACTCTATTGTTCTGGAATTTGTAGTAGTGAAGCGATAGTAGCCATTGCATCAGCTGCTTTGTTGTTCAACCTTGGTATTTGCTTGAAGGTGATGTGTACAAAATATTGCTTGAAGTCATCCACCATTTGCTTATAGGGTAGCAGCTTGTCATCCTTTGTCTGATAGTCATTGTTGTTTTGATTGATGCCTAATTGTGAGTCTCCGTAGACTTTTAACTATGTGATTTTCCATTCTACAACCATTTTGATGCCTATAACCAATGCCTCATATTCAGCCACATTGTTTGTGCATGGGAACATAAGCCTATATGATCTTGGTATAGTGTGTCCTTTAGGAGTGATGAATAGAATGCCAACACCTGAACCATGTTGTGTGTAGGATCCGTCAAAGTATAGGGTCCATTGTTTGGCAGAGATAGAAAGAATGTCCTTGTCTGGAAATTCAATCTCCATAGTCTGTTTTCTCGGTAGTGGTGCTTCTGCCAGTTGATCTGGTGCTTCTGCCAGTTGATCTGCAATTACTTTTCCCTTGATAGCTCTTCACTCTGTATAGTGGATATCAAATTCACTGAGAATCATGACCCATTTAGCCAATCGGCCTGTAAGAGTTGCTTTGCTGAGTAAATATTTGAGAGGATCAATTTTTGCAACTAGCTTTATTGTGTGAGCTAGCATGTAGTGTCAGAATTTTTGAGAGGCGAAGACCACAGCTAAACAGGATTTCTCAATAAATGTGTAATTGAGCTCATATCCATTCAAAGTCCTACTGATGCAGTATATTGCTCGTTCCTTTCCTTGTTGATCTTCTTGTGCTAACAGTGCCCCTAGTGATATATCTGTTGCTGAAATGTAGAGAATAAGTGGCTTTCCTGCTATCGGTGGTACCTTAACCGGTGGTTTCATAAGATATTGTTTGATTTGATAGAAAGATTCGGCACACTTGGCTTCCCATTTGAACGGTACATTCTTATATAGCAAGTGATTGAATGGTAGGATTTTATCTAGTAATTGAGCGATGAATCGCCTAATTGATTGGAGCCATCCTTGTAGAGATCTGAGTTGGCTGATGTTCTTTGGTAGTGGCATCTCCATGATGGCTTGTACCTTTGTTGGATCCACTTCAATTCATTTTTCTGAGACTATGTAGCCTAGTAACTTGCGTGATGTAACCCCGAAGACACACTTCTTAGGGTTGAGTCTGACTTGGAATTTCTCCAATCGATCAAAAATCTTTTCTAAGATGCTTAGATGTTCCGCTCTAGTGAAGGATTTAGCTAGTAAAACATCCACATAGTCTTCCATGAAGTTATGCATCATATCATGAAAGATTGTTGTCATTGCTCGTTGATAAGTTGCCCCTACATTCTTTAAGCCAAAAGGCATGACATTCCAATAGTATGTTCCCCAAGGATAGGTGAATGATGTTCTATCTTGATCCTCTGGAGCAATCTTGATTTGGTTATAGCCTGAGAAACCATCCATTAGTGATAGCATTGCATGGCCTGCTGTGAGGTCTACAATTATGTTGATACTGGGCAAAGGAAAGTCATCCTTTGGACAGGTGTTGTTGACATCTCTAAAACCTGTGCATATTCTGATACTGCCATCTTGTTTTGCAACTGGTACAATGTTAGAAATCCATTTAGCATAGTCGATAGGTCGAATAAATTGAACATCTAATAGTTTCTTCAATTCAGCTTTAACCATGAGTGCTACATGTGGATTCATCTTTCTTAGTTTTTGCTTAACTGGTTTAGTTCCTAGAGCCATAAACAAGTGATGCAAGATCAATTGTGGATCAATCCTGGGCATATCTACGTATGCCCAAGCAAAGTTGATTTTCTTTTCTTTAAAAAATTTGGCAAATTCTGATCTTTTTGCTTTTGTCAGAGATTCTGCAAGGTGTATATTTTTAGCTGCTTATGTAGTACCAATTTTGATTGATTGAGTGGGCTCAATCAAGATAGGTGATCGCTCATGGTAATGCTCATGAAGAGTGTCAAGTCTCCCATCTTTAGGTGCCTTAAAAAGGTTTTCACCCTCAGATGCGTCCTTTATTTTTACTTTTTTGTGATCTAGAGCTGCCATTGACTGGTTTTCAGCATCAGATCCTTTATTCAGCTTGTTTTTGTGACTGAGAGACTTGGCACTCCCTTGGTTGTAGACGTCATTACTTTGTTTATTGGTAGATCCTGTTTCCAGGTTAACGGTACATAGGTAGTGAATAATAGATTCATCATTTAGAAAAATTGGTATTTTATGTACTTCAGGTTCGTCCCAGTCGATGAGGTCAGGAAAGACAAGTGGTAAGGAATTGTTTGGTGGATCAAGTTCTTCTGCGGTAAGTGTTAGGATAGAGGTTTCATTGTGATTGGTTTGGGTGCTAAAGAAGTCCAGCATTCCGTCGAGGTCTTCAATGGTATCATCCTCTGTATAGACTTGTTCATAATGTTTCTACTCGCTTTCCTTAGCGTTATAGATATTCTGTGGTCCAAATTCAAGTAGTCTAATTTCTGTGCTATGTTCTTCTTGAGAAAGGGATATAGAACTAGTATCTTTAGTAACTTTTTCAGTAGCATTGGAGCAACTACCCCATTCATATTCATTGGAATCAGTCTTAGACATCATCCCAGATCTTTTTAGTGCTGTAAACAGGTATGTTGAATGGCGAAAATAGATCTTTGATAATTTATACTATTCTGCTGGCTTTTTCTGATTCTGTGTCAGATCCTGCTTCTATTCTTTGCATTTGTTCGTAGACTGTTTCTTCCCAGGGAGGAATGGTGTTGTCTTGAGGCGATTCTGCTTTGTTGGATATTTGTTCATGAATATGAGCTACTGTTGTAGATGTTTCCTTCTTGTGAATGATGAGCTTCTCCTGATGTTGCTTCTTTTCTTGATGTTCACGTTCCTTACGGATTGTCTCTGCTAACTCAAATAGTGCTTCTTGCCAGGATTCTTCTTTGTACTTCTTCTTTGCTTTCCACTGAGGTTTTTGATATTTGCGTGGTTTTTTCTTTGGTAGTAGAGTGAATTTAAAGCCCAATCCTTTTTTGTCTTTACTAAATTGTGAAGGAGGTTCCAATGATTCTGTGACACCTTCCTGATGCTTACCAATAGGTCCTGTTGCATTGTATCCCATTTGCTGCATGATTAAGTAGCCTTTTCCATACAGGTGTGTGGGTATAACCATTTCTACAGTAGCTGCTCTATCTTCTTCTTCTTCATCTTTGTATAACCAGCTAAGGATATCCTTTTCCTCAAATTCATGTGCTAGAGTGCCAAGTTGGATGAATGTGCCATCGAACTTGGTGATGGGCTGAGTTTCTTGATGTGTTGATGCTGTAGGTAATCCATGAGATCTAGGTGATGTGGTAAGATGGTCAAACACATGGGTTCCAAAGAGCATTCTCCCATGCCTTGTTCTTTGATTTTCAATTTTTGTTGGAAATCTCCAGGTAGTGATTTAGACTTCTTTTGTTGAAGATCTGATGCTGAGGGATTCTATTTCTCTCTATTATGTGGAACCAAACTATCTTGGGCTACCCCCATTGCATTACAATGTTGAAATGGATTGTGATCAGCAGATATAGAAACCTCCTACCCGTTATAGGCGAATTTGACACACTGGTGATATGTAGAAGGCACTGCTTGCATTTCATGTATCTAGGGTCGACCTAATAAGATATTGTAGGTGAGGTCTTTGTCTAAGACCTGGCACATAGTATCTCTTTGTATTGGTTCGACTTGAATCGGCAACACCACTGTTCCTTTAGAGGATCTTTCTTCATCATCATACGCCTTTATAGTAATCTTTTTGCGTAGATCAATAGACTCCTCTGAGAAGCCTAATGCACAGATAAGTTTCAAGGTACATATATTAAGCCCAACTCCTCCATCTATCAATACTCTTTTGACTCTGTGTTTATAGACAATGACTTTAATGTGGAGAGGAGTGTTATGTGGATGACTTAGTGAGATATTATCATGCTACGAAAAAGTGAGATTATGAGGCCTTGTCATATGAGCGACCATGGCTTGGAATTTGTTAGGATCTAGATCTTGAGGTACATTCGTTTCTAATAAGGCTTGCTCCAATATGTCTTTGTGTTTTGGTGAAAGTTTCAACAATTCCAGTATAGATATTTGAGCAGGAGTTTAGCGCAGTTGGCTGACTAGATCATATTGAATTTTGGGTATAGCATTTTTTGTTGACGTATGTCCTTTTAAGACATATTTTTGAGTTCTGGTTGTTACGTTGACAGATTCATGATCATGTTGATCTCAGAATGTGATGACATTGACTTGATTTTCTTCAGCTGATATATGATTGATGGTGTTATTGTAGATGTGATTGATATGAGATCCACGTGTATCGTTCGAGGTGGAAGCTCCATCCTTGTTGTAGTTTGGAAGAGGATTTTTAAAAGCTCCATGGTCACCGTTTGCCTTGAGACCATCTATCGTTAAATCACCTCTATTAATCATGTCCTAAACAATGTTTTTCAATCTCATGCAATCATTTGTTTGATGACCTTTGTTGCGATGAAAATCACAAAAGTGCAAGTCATTCCACCAAGGTGGTTTGATTTGTGGTTCATAGTTGCTGATTGCTGGTAAAGAGACAATTTTGTTTTCTAGGAGTTCTCTGAATGCTGACTCTAGTGATTGTCCCAGAGGTGTGTAGACACATTTTTGAAAATTGTTGGTGCCACCTCATGAATTGTTATTAGGTCCTCAATTTGCATGATTATTTTGAGCATTGTTGGTGTTGTTTGTGTTGGTTTGACCTTGATTGGTATTCGGTGCGTATGTGTTAGTGTCTAGGTTAGCACCTTTGGGGTTCTTTGTAGCTTGAGGATTTCCCAATAAGACAAGTACGGGTTGTTTAGATTTTGGATCATGTGGTTCATTGCCTCCTTCATTTCCATTGTTCTTATTTTGAGTCCAGAATCTAGATTTGTCTAAGTTGTTGTTGTTTTGGTTATTGTAGTTTGATGAACCTGTTCCTTCTTTGAAGAATTTGAGAGTTCCTTTCTTGACACATGCTTCTTCTACTTGAATGTCATTTTTGATCAGTTTAGCAAAAGATGGTATGCATTGGAGTTTGAGCCTATAACTTATCTCACCATTCAAGTTGTCAATGAAAATTTCCATTTTCTCCTTTTCAGGAATATCTCAAGGATATCGTGAAACCATACATCACCAACGTTGAAGGAATACCATGAATGTTTCATTGTTTTTCTGTTTGGTGTTACAAACATCTAGAATGGTAATAGCATGTTGAATGTTATAAGAATATTGCGTTATGAATTTGTTAACTAGTTCATCAAATGATTTGACAGGAGGTGTGATTTTGGATAACCATTCCATTGTTTGTCCTCCCAAACTTCGTGGGAATAACCTCATTAGATAGGTGTCATCAGGAGAAAATTCAAGACTCATGGTGTAGAATTCTCAAACATGATCCCGAGGATCGCTTTTCCCATCATATTTGTCAAATTTTGGAACGTCTGAGTTTGGAGGAAAAGGGACCATGTGCAATCTTCTATCAAAAGGATAAGGACAAATTTCATTTAGTGAATACCGTACTATTGTCCCTGGTTTCATATCTTGCATTTGTCTTTGTAACATTTGCATTTGTTGAGTAAGGGCAGCCAAATTAGGTGCATTGTTTTGCTGAGGGAAGACTTCTTCCCTTGCATTAATCCTGGGTTGAAATGGTGTATGAAACGATATATTTTTCTCGGGGATGTGTTGCTCAGGGATGTTTTGCCTTGGTGTATTTTGTTCTGGTATGTTTTGTTCAGTAATATCTTGCTCAGGGTCGCGTTCTTCCCCTTCTCGTTGTTGTTCTTGATACTCGTAATGTTGAGATCTTGTTCTAAACATGTCTATGTCAAAGTCTTCAGGAAGTTTAACCCCTTTTCTCGTAAGCATGAGTAGGCATTTTTCCTTATCATCTTCCATGAGTCTTTCTACAAGTTTTTGAAATGAAGCACTCTCTTGGCATTCCTGAAGAAGTTCTTCAGAAACTTCGGCGTCCTCTAGACTTGGATGCTCGAAAGGATTTGATAATCTCTGATTCATGCTGGATTCTGATTGCATTTCGCTTTGTTTGTTTTGTTGAGAGCGAGTAACAACAAGCATCTAGTAGAAGCTTTCTGTGATAAATGGGATAAATCCTTTTCGATGTGTTGCTCGGGGGTTGGTGGTTTGAATCGGGGTATGTTGTAAGTGATGTACTCATCGGGAAAGAATGCAGGATTGATCTTTCCTCCACGGTTTATGATTTGACTGAATGCGGATTTTTGACAATATGCTCTAGTTTTCAAAGGTTCTTTGTCAAATTCATTAGATTTGTTCTGGATATAAAGTTTGACATGATGAAGAAATGTTCAATGAGATTTGAAGAGTTGACGATTGATGTATAAAAATTTATTTCTTTTGACAAATTGGGAAAAACTTGGTTGTTGTTTCTTCAACGTGGTGTTACGATAAATATTCTTTCTTCTCAGAATATGAGGATTAGTCATGCATAAGTGATTAATGGTTTCCTTTGAGTTGTTTTGGATTCAGTTTATCTTGTTCCGAAGACTTCAAGTTTTACTTTATCAAAGTGAAGGTTTAGATGCCCCCTCACAACAAAGCATGCCAAATGATATGGATAAAGTTTCCCGATATGGAAACTTAATTTGACAACTTGAGGCTTTGGACAAGTGTGTTTTGGATAAAATCCGTGAGATAATAAAGGACCTATTTGTCACTTGTGATGATGTTTCCTGATTTTGATAGGATAGATATGTTTATCATGCAACCAGTTTTTGATTTTGGACAACTTTTGTTTGACTAGAAATTTGCCTTAGAGATAGCTTTTATTGTTCTATTTCTGATACTTTGTCTTGACGAAAATGAAGCTGATGAAAGGAGGTTTTCAAAAATGTTTTCAAAATGTTTTCAAATTTATCACTGTTTTTCCCCCTGTTTGTTTGGTTTTGATCACACGCTAAAGCAGAAACGGGATGCGCTACAAAAAGTTTTCAATGCGCTAAAGAAAAGACCACACGCGCTAAGCTTCCCCTAGCTACGCGCTAACTAGTAAAGACTGTTTAATTTTGTTTTCTATTTTACTCAAAAAGTCATGCACTAGTATGGGCTTGCTAAGCGCTAACTGGTGAACTCTATGCGCTAGTGTTTGACTCCCATGCACTAAGCTGATGCTTCCATGTGCTAGATTGTTCTTAAAACGTGCTAAGTTATGACTGTGGGTTTTGGATACTTGTTTAAGTGCTACTATTAAGACTTGACACGCTAAAGTTTAGTTTTAATGTGCTAAAAGATAGTTCATATGCGCTAAGAGGTTGTTCTTACGCGCTAGACTGCCCTGATGTATTGATTTGGTTGTTTTCTGTGGTGTTTGGATCTTTGTTTTGAATTTTTCAGTGTTGACAGATGATTTTATGAAGTAACAAATGAAATCACGACACCAAAGAGACAACCATTTTGCTTAATCTAACAATAAGTGTATGTTCTACGAGGATGTGTTCAAATCCCCAATGTTTTAACAGGTTTGGATACAAATAATATACTTCAAGAAGACGCTTTATTCAATGGTCATAAGTAATATCATAGCTCACTAGTCTTGATACTCCGTCAGCTCAAACAACCATGTCACCCCCTAGAGGGCGCCCATTTTTTTGCCTTTTTCCAGAAATTAACTCAAAGTGAATTGCTTCACAATTGAGTAGTTATCTTGGGAGATATATGGTGAGTAATCTTGGGGGCGGATTCTTCACCACCCTTGCACTATGATATTACAAATGTCTGGTTATTGACTCGGCTCAAGGTTTTCTATTTCTAAGGTTTGTAATTAGGCTTCCTATTCAGCCGTCAGTGATAAACTCCCTCAGGAGGCTTCCCAACCTTTAGAACAAAAGCTTTATGTATCTCAAGGATACTAGGGGAAGGCTAATCGTTGTGCGCAACCGTTGAAAAGGACTTTCATCACTTTCCACTTTTGATTATAGTGGGTTGGAACACTTGGCATCAAAGCCGTTTCCCACTTAGGTTGTTCCCTTCACATTGGTCACGAATGGCTCTGAGAGTTTTTCAACCCCTCGGGAAGGCAGGCCTGCTAAAGGATGTAAATGCTTTAAATGACTAAAAGTGTAAGAGTAGTATGACTTTTTGATCACCCAGTTAAGGGGAGAGCATATACCTTCTACCTTCAAGACAAGGCAATCAAGTTGTTCTTTTTATCCTTTCAATTTAGTGATTTGTCTACAATTTATATGGAGATGTTGCTCCACAAAAACATGGTGTTCTTTTTATTTCTTCAAAGTAGTGATTATCTAATCTAGAAATGAACCTGGTCAACAAAGCAAAACTTTGATTGGGTCAACAAAAGAAAATCGGAAAAAGGGGGAAGAACTTCCCTATTTGATTGTAAACAAAACTTTCTAAATGTGATTCTTTTTCCTTGCAAAAATTCAAAATGGATCCTTTTATGCACCAAAGGATGGTGAGGTTCTTTTTAAAGCTATTTTTGCAAAAAAGAAAGGTTGTTTTGTTCTTTTTAGAGCCCGAAAAGGAAAGTTTTTCTCCTAGATAAGCAAGAAAAGACTTTGGATTGTGGTTCTTTTTAGGTACCCAAATGAAATATGAGTTCAATTTTAAGAATTTTAAAAGAAGTTCAAATTTTAAACTAACTTAACTAAGTTAGTAAAAACTCTAACTAATCTTAATGGTCCTAAAACTGAGCTCCTATCTGCAATAAAATTGTTAGAACCCTACCAAATAACAAGCAAAAAGGTTAGATAAGTCATGGATTTCAACAAGCCTAATTTTACCCTCGGTTACAGATTTTATTTTTTACCTTTGTTCATGATGCACTATAGAACAAACTGTGCGTGCTACAATATAATAGGGATACACTACAAGATGACAATGGTGCGCTATGCTATTTCCAGGATGCGCTAGGATGGTTTCCAGATGCGCTACTCTATTTTTCTTTCACTCTGAGACCTATAGGAAAATGTTAGTGGGGTAATGCGCTATAGTAAAGAATACACATGGTATTAAATAGACCCCACGCTCTAAATAGAAAGTGGGATGCGCTAGACTGTTAACCAGATGCGCTAGGGAATGTTTCCTAAGCGCTGATTCTTATTTCCCGCAGACCTGCAAAAGTGGTTAAATTTAAAAACCGATTTGATATATGGGGTTAGGCCCCACAATGGGTGCCAAAAATGTATGCACAAAAAGCGGGTCAATAGAACTTAAAATGTAAAAAATGAAGCTCCAAGAGGCTTGTCTACACACCCACAGGACTTCTTGGTGAAAGCTATGGAGTCACGAAGGATGACTCAGCTTCCCAAGGTTGGTTCCATGGTTCTCTATCTCACAAGGTCCCTCAAACCAATGTCTTTGCTCTCAGATCACTAAGCAAAGTGGTTTAGGGATGACAAATGCAAGAACGAGGGATGCTTTGATTGATTTTTCATGAAATACATCCTAAGCTATGCATGATCTTACAAATGCAATAAACTAGATTATAATATGACAAGATTAGTAGCAAGACTATCTTAGCATGATATACTAGTCTATGATTAAGCTAAATGATAAGGAAAATACTCTAAACATGCATCTTTAGATTAACTCCTATTTAAAAGAGAGGCTAAATGAGATATTAAAGCTTAGATGGATTTGAGTATAAGTATGATGCTAAAGACTTGGATGATCTAAAATGGAGGAATGAGAGCTCTATTTATAGAAAAAATAGGGCAATGGATGGCCAGGATTGAAAGATTTAATCAAGGGTTGAGTTTGAAAGTTGGGAATCCATGTTTGCAATTTGCACCAACGAAATGGTGACAATTGTCAACATAAGGTTGGGTTGAGAAGAGAGGTAGGAAGCATTAAATGCTTGAGAAGACCTCATGGTTACCCTAGGGGGTAAGGGTTAAGGTTAGGTTAAGGTTAGGTTAGGGTTATCCAATGGATAAAGGTTTTACCCAAAGGATAAACTCTTGTGCAAAGGATTAAGGACTAACCATGGTCAAAGCAATAAATGCTTGATAAGACCCTTGGGTTACATGGAGGTTGAGTTTAGAGAAAGTCTCTAATCATGCAAGAGGGTTGAGTTAACCATTAATGGTTTGGAAGAGAAAGTTGTTGGAGACTTGAAGCCTTTAATGGTTATCAAAGACTTTGAGGTTTTGAGAAGTGACTTGCCCTTTCTTAGGGATGTGACAATATTTAGGAGATGGGTTAGGCTAATTTAGAAGTGTTTATAAGAACCTAGAATAGGGCTAGGAATAGGGTTTAGGAGGCAAGTGAGAGATGTAGGAAAATGCAAGTGGATGGAGAGATAATAGGATTAATTAAAATAAAATTAATTTATTTCAATTGTGGTTGCAAGTGGAGGTTTTTAAATAAATTAGATTTATTTAGTTGGGATTCCCTATTTAATTAAATGTAAATTTAATTAAAAGGTTTAGAAGAATAGATTTAATTAAATAAAATGATTTATTCAATTAAATGACCTAAAAGGGGGTAATTGAATTTAATTAAATAAATTGAGTAATTTACTTAATAAAATAGAGGAATGTGGATAATTTAATTAAATTAGATTTAATTAAAATAGAGAAATGAAAATAAAATATTCATTTAGGAATATAGTCATTTTTATACGTCTACAAAAACAACCAATCAACAAGGAGGGTAGGTAACTTTATAATATAGCCAATTATGCAAGTAACAATAAAGCAGTAATATAAACATGTTTGAGATTAATAATAAATCAAATCTCAATAATAAATAAATAAATAAAATCTATTATAAATAGAAACTAATAATTGAATATAAAATCAAAGCCAAATAATAAATAATAAAATCAAACCATAAATAAAACTTTAAACAATAAATAAAGCATTAAATCAATAAATTAAACCCAATAAAATAAATATAAATCTCAACAATAAATAATTAACAAATGATCAATTAAATAATAAATAACCAAATAAATAATTATCCATGCTATATGATAAATTATATTAATCCAATTATTAATTAAATAATGTTCACATGCTGACAACACCTCAAGCAACTTGCCATAGGGTCAAAAACCGACATAAGACTCTAACCACAAACTTACGCCAACTAACAAGGTGAACAACTAAGCCTAGAGTATAAGAGGGAAACACATGCAATCTCCAACAACTTGCCATTGGGATAAGACCCGCTTAGACTTGTGAGACTAGGTGGAGTCGATGTTCGATACCTACAATCTTGAATCTACCACTAAACACAATACAACACACACACACACACGATACATATACACCATAAATGATTAGGCAAGTGAAAGAGAATCACAGTGCTATATCATGCTTGCAATGAGTGATATGGAATCATCTCTTACCACAAAGACAATAAGACAATCACAAAACAATAACATCAACTCATCTCATGTTATCATCATCATGAAATAGGGGTTAGTACCATCATATCATCATGAATAATATAATCCACACAAGAGTTTCAAATACATATAGATCCATGAACATATAAATCTATCCATAAAGATAGTCCAAAAGTATCATCATCCATAAGGATCTATTAGTAAGATGAGAGGAGGGGGGTGAATCATAAAAACTCAATAATCAATGTATTCTCAGATTCAACCTTGGTAGCCTTTTTTTATATGCAACTATGACTGTAAATCATTCAAACTCATAAACAGATACACTTAAAACATCATAACACATTTAACACTAGATTTAACGTGGAAACCCAAATAGGGAAAAACCATTGTGGGATTTCAGACCCACTAAGAAATATACCCTTCTAGAGTATGCTTGGTTAAAAGCCAATCCTGTTACAGAATACATAAACACATTTCTATATGTGACCTGGTTAAGGGATTTCCCCCAGACTTGTTAGAATCTTGCACTTTGTTAGAAGTGACCTTGTCAAAGGATTTCAAACACTCATTCAGAATGTTACCTTGCTAGAGAATTTACAAATAAGACTGTTAGGTCCACTCGGTTAAGAGATTTCATGTCACTTACAAAATAAATAACAATACAAAATATATCTGCAACTTCACATCTGAAATTCTAAAGCAAACTCTATGTGCTCAAAATAATCTTGTCATAAGACTTATCTTTCTCCTTGTTGGGCTTCTCAATCTGTTCTTTAATCAGATATTCAATCTTCTGTGCTCGGTGATCACTACTGTAGTATCACTGTTCTTCTATTTTCCCTCTCATATTGTTCATCAACAATTACTTATTTATAAACAATTCCTAACCGCTTAATCTCCTTGATCTCATTTCCCATGATCAATCTTAGCCATCAGATCTTCAAACTTGACTAGGTTCATTGTATCCTTCGATCTGAAAATGTTTTATCTTGCCTTGGAACTTGTATTCCTTCCTTGGAACTTGTACTAGGTTATGATCGTTCAATCTGCAGTGTAGATCTAACTCCTGTATTTTCGTTGTCATAGATCTTCAACAAAATTCTTTCACGACATACCAATCATCTATACATCTCCAGCTCATTGTAATTCTTCATTTAATAATGCTTTTATCCATCCAATGCATTCTGTTATTACTCGGTTGTTACTTGGTAAATACTGAACCTTTACTTGGTAGATATTCTGCCTTCTTTAATCGATATCGATAACCTTAGTGTTTACTGACTAGCTTCATGCTCGATAACATAGAACAATATCAAACCTTAACTCATCTAATGAATGAAATCTTTTCTCATTCTTAGAATATTCATATATATAGGATATCAAAATAATCAAAACAACAAAATCTCATCATTGTCTAACTCGGTAATAGTTTCCCATTGAATAACTTATTACTCCCCTTCATTTTCATTCTTTCTGTGTCACTTATCGACATCTTTATAATCATCAAAACATACTCATTAAGATATGGCAACATCATACTGAATCAGAAAATCAATTGCTTGACATCAATGACAAAATAATATTATTAAGACAGTAATCATCCTTTCTTAGTTATATCCACAATCTTCAACAACCTTCTTAATATCCTCATACCAACAAACTTACTACAATACCAACAATCTCCCTTTGTGAAATGCTAACAACCTCCCCCTTTGGCATTGATGGCAAAACCAACTTTTAATGGCAATACCAACTTGATTTTATTTCAATTGATTCAGATTCAGATTGCTATTAATCTTCTCCGGTTATCCTTGAATTCTCTCGTAGTCATTAGTCTTCTCCCATCTTCACCTATTAATCTTTACTAATTAGTCTTCTCCCCCTTTGATAACAATGCCAAAAAGTAAAACTAATTCATGATTTCTTCTGCTGTGAAGTAATTTGCTTGCTGAAAATACAAATGTATCATCTCAATCTCAGTCAGAGCAACTTGTCTTCAATCACTATTTCCTGCACAACTTTAGGTAACCTCCTAAAGTGTGTAAATAAACATCAACTCATAAATAGTTAATATGTAGATTCATAGAATTGATGCTTTCACTGAACTCTGTCAGTGAGTACTAGATAGGGGTAGGACCCCTAACTTACTTATGAGATACTCAAAAGTGTCCTTTGGTAGTGGCTTTGTGAAAATGTCTACTATTTGTTCCTTTGAACTAATATATTTTAGCGCAACTTTCTTCTCTTGAACTTCTTCTATGAGATAATGATACTTTATAGAGATATGCTTTGTCTTAGAATGCATTACCGGATTCTTTGAAATGTTAATGGCACTAGTATTATCATAGAATATAGTTACTGGCTCGGTAATTTCTCATTCATTCCTTCCAACAATTGTTTGATCCATGCAATATTGTTACAATTTAATGCTGCAACGACATATTCAGCTTCAGTTGTTGACTGTGAAATGCATTCTTGTTTCTTGCTAAGCCAACTTACTAGTCTGTCTCCCAAAAAGAAAGCTCCACCGCTTGTGCTTTTCCTATCATCAATGTTTCCTACCCAATCAACATTATTGTAGACTTTTAAGTCAAAATCATTCCTCTTTTTATACACTAAACCATAATCTTTAGTGCCTCTTAAGTATCTGAAAATTCTCTTGATTGCTGTCATATGGGTTTCTTTGGGATCTACAGAAAATATTGCAACTATACCTACTACATGTGCTATATCCGGCCTATTGTGAACCACATATTGCAACTTTCCAATCATAGATCGGTAAAGTGTCTCATCAACAGATGCAGATTCATCACTCTTTGATAGTTTACAATTGGTAGTCATAGGAGTACTTATAGGTTTAGAATCCTCCATTCCAAATTTCTTCAAGATTTCCTTTATATACTTGGATTGAGTAATGAAAATCTTATTTTTCATTTGCAGTATCTATAAACCTATAAAATACTTTATTTCACCGATTAATGACATCTCAAATTATTTGCACATTTCATTTCCAAAGTTCTTGCATAAAGAGTCATTTCCACAAAAAATAATATCATCAACAAATATGGCTGAAAGCAGTATTCCATTATCTTCATCATTCTTCATATACATGTTGCTATTTTCACTTGTCCTTATAAATCCAATCTTGATTAAGTAAGAGTGTAGTCTTTCATACCATGCTCTAGGTGCTTGCTCACTTGTCCTTATAAATCCAATCTTGATTAAGTAAGAGTGTAGTCTTTCATACCATGCTCTAGGTGCTTGCTTTAGACCATATAAAGCTTTGTTCAACTTACGTACCTGATCTTTATTCTTGTCTTCACTAAATCCTTCAAGCTGTTCAATATAAACTTCTTCTTCTAGTATACCATTTAAAAATGTAGATTTAACATCCATTTGATATACCTTGAAATTTTTGTAAGCAGCATATGCCAACAATGTTCTCACTCCTTCAAGTCTTGCCATAGGTGCAAAAGTCTCACCATAATCTATTCCTTCTTCTTGAGCATAACCTTTGCAAACTAGTCTTGCTTTATTCTGAATGACCTCTCCTTTTTCATTTAGCTTGTTTCTAAAAATCCACTTTGTACCGATCACATTTTTCTCTTTTGGTCTTGGGACCAGTGTCCATGTTTCATTCTTCTTGATTTGTTCAATCTCTTTTGTCATAGTATTTACCCAATCTTCATTACTAAATGCCTCTTTTACTATTCTCGGTTCAAATTCAGATATCAGACATGTGTTTTGTCTCAGTTTGTTCCTTGTCATCATTGGATCATCCTTATCTCCTATAATTTGACTTGATGCATGATTTCTTCTGACATACTTGGCTAATATAGGCTCGGTAGGCTCTATATGATCTTCTTCATCACTCGGTAACTAGGTATTTTCTTCATTTTCTTCATCAATTTTCTCGGTAGGACTTCTCAGTTGAACATATACAAAATCTTCATAATCTTCTGGTTCTTTGGAATTTCCTTCATCAATTCTTTCTGCAAGTTCATCAATTTTCACATTTGCACTTTCCACTATTTTTTTAGATGATTTGACCAAACATTTAAATGCTTTACTTCTAGAAGAATAACCAAGAAATGTTCCTTCCTCGCTTTTTTGATCAAACTTTCCATTTCTGTCATCTTTGTGAACATAACATCTACTTCCAAATATTTTAAAGTAACTTACATTAGGTTTCTTGTCATACCAGATTTCATACGGTGTCTTCAAAGTTCCTTTCTTTAGTTGTACTTGATTTAGGGTGTAAACTGTAGTGCTGATCGCTTCTCTCCAAAATGTTTGAGGTACCCTCTTTTCTATCATCAGGGTTCTGGCACAATCTACAATTGATCTGTTTCTTCTTTCAGCTATCCCATTTTGCTAAGGTGTTCTTGGTGCAAATACTTGTCTCTTTATACCATGATCATTGCAAAATAGGTTAAATTCATCAGAAATGAATTCTCCTCCTCTGTAAGATCTTAGACATTTCAACTGTCTTCTTGTTTCTTTTTCAACTCTATCCTTGTACCATTTGAACATTTGAAAGGCTTCTGATTTCTCTTTTAAAAACATAATTGACATCATCCTTGAGTAATCATCCATAAATAATATAAAGTATTTATCACCATAATAACTTTGAACTTTCATAGGACCATAGAGATCAATGTGCACAAGATCTAAAATTCTTTTAGAAGTGTAGGACTTACTTGTAAAGCTTGACTTTGTCATCTTACCCATCTGGCATCCTCGACATATTGCATTCTTAGGTTTTCCAAGCTTGGTAGACCTCTTACTCGGTGCTTCTTACTTATTTTGATCAGGTTATCAAAATTTACATGACAAAACCTTTTATGCCATTACCAGCTATCTTCTATTTAAGCATATAGACAATTGTTCTGAGTTGAGTCAAGATGAAATGTATTACCTTTTGTTTGTGTCCTAGTAGAAGCCAACTTTCCATGTTTGTCATGAACTTTGATACTTCCTTTCTGAAATTCTATTAGATATCCTGTATTGTTTAGCTGTGCTACACTAAACAAATTGTATTTCAATCCTTCAACCCAATATACATCATCACATTTAGCATTGTCAAGAAGTGTGATAGAACCTTTACCTTTCACCGGACATGGTGCATCATTACCAAATCTTACATAACCTCCATCATAGTCTTCTAATTTAACAAACTTGTGTTTATCACCTGTCATGTGATGTGAGCATCCACTATCTATGATCCAATAATCATTTTTATTTATGTGAGATATCAAGGCTTTTTCTTCATACCTTTCTTCATCTAATCCATCTTTGATAGCCACATATACAACTTCCTCTATCTTAGTTCCATCAAATTTGTCATCATTGGGTTCCTCATCAGCTACTAGGAATGTCTTTCTATCTTTCCTTCTAAAGTCTCGGTGTCCTCTGCATTGGTTGTCTTTCTGTCTATCATCTTAGTATTCTCTCTTTTCACTAGATTCTTTGTCAGGACAGTTAGAAGCCATATGTCCCATTCTATCACAGTTAAAACATTTTAAAGGTAACTTTCCTTTATACTTACCTTTGCCTCCAAGTAACCTTCTAGCTAATAATGCTTCAAACCTTCTTGCTTTCTGATTTCCTCATATAGTTTGTGTACCTCTTCCATGTTTTTGTGAAATCTCTCACTTGCTCCACTATGATTTCCTTCTGTATACTTATACATTCTATCATTGTAATCATCAGATTCACCAAGATGAAAAGAACTGAATGCAGATTCAACTTTATTTACCGAAGACCCACTGTTATCAAAATTACTTAACTCAAATGCATGTAGCTTACCAATAGTAGCATCCAAAGAGACTGGCATGTTTGGTACAGACCTTAATTCATTGATCCCAGAGACTTGAATGGCATAAGAAAGTAGAAGTGTTCTGAACAACTTACTTGTTACATCCTTTTCTTCAATAGTTCCTCCTGCTCCTTTGATTTGATTGACAGTTTCCTTTAACCTTGTACTATATTGGGTTATGTTCTCACCTTCATTCATTCTCATGGATTCAAGTTGACCTCTTAGTTTGTCTACTTTTTCTCTTTGCACATGTTCATCACCACCATACACATATATAAGCTTGTTCCACTTTGCTTTGGCATTAGTGCAGCCTTCTAGATCATTAAACTCTGAGTCGGTTAATGCTGATGTTATTTCAATCATTGCTTGAATATGCTCTTGCTTTTCCTTTATCTCTTCCATTGTCATCGGGTAGGTGCTAGGCGCACTGTAATCATTCTCTAGATAATATGTTGCATATTCTCCAATTCCTGATAAGTGCAGCTTCATCCTTTTCTGCCATGTGGAGAAACTAGAATTGTTCAGCTTTGGTGCATCCCTTTTATACATCTTTGGATCTTGCCTCAAGTACCTTTAAACTTTTCTTTCGGAGTCCAACGCTCTGATACCAATTGTTAGTAAGATGAGCGGGGGGGGGGGGTGAATCATAAAAACTCAATAATCAATGTATTCATCAGATTCAACCTCGGTAGGCTTTATTTATATGCAACTATGACTGTAAATCATTCAAACTCATAAACAAATACACTTAAAACATCATAACACATTTAACACTAGATTTAACGTGGAAACCCAAATAGGGAAAAACCATTGTGGGATTTTGGACCCACTAAGAAATATACCCTTCTAGAGTATGCTCGGTTAAAAGCCAATCCTGTCACAGATTACATAAACACATTGCTAGATGTGACCCAGTTAAGGGATTTCCCTTAGACTTGTTAGAATCTTGCCTTTTGTTAGAAGTGACCTTGTCAAAGGATTTCAAACACTCATTCAAAATGTTACTTTGCTAGAGGATTTACAAATAAGACTGTTAGGTCCACTCGGTTAAGAGATTTTGTGTCACTTACAAAATAAATAACAGTACAAAATATATCTACAACTTCACATCTGAAATGCTAAAGCAGACTCTATGTGCTCAAAATAATCTTGTCATAAGACTTATCTTGCTCCTTGCTGGGCTTCTCAATTTGTTCTTTAATTAGATATTCAATCTTCTATGCTCGGTGATCACTAGTGTAGTATCACTGTTCTTCTATTTTCCCACTCATATTGTTCATTAACAATTTCTTATTTATAAACAATTCCTAACCACTTAATCTCCTTGATCACATTTCCCATGATCAATCTTAGCCATCAGATCTTCAAACTTGACTAGGTTCATTGTATCCTTCGATCTGAAAATGTTTTATCTCACCTTGGAACTTGTATTCCTTCCTTGGAACTTGTGCTAGGTTATGACCATTCAATCTGCGGTGTAGATCTAACTCCTGTATTTTTGTTGTCATAGATCTTCAACAAAATTCTTTCATGACATACCAATCATCTATACATCTCCAGCTCATTGGAATTATTCATTGAATAATCCTTTTATCCATCCAATGAATTATGTTATTACTCGGTTGTTACTCGGTAAATATT
The DNA here is from genome assembly GCF_030272615.1 of Cryptomeria japonica. NCBI lineage: Eukaryota > Viridiplantae > Streptophyta > Pinopsida > Cupressales > Cupressaceae > Cryptomeria > Cryptomeria japonica. The sequence continues at coordinate 99,319 of NW_026729293.1, forward strand.
GAACCTTTACTCGGTAGATATTCTGCCTTCTTTAACCGATATCGACAACCTTAGTGTTTACCGACTAGCTTCATGCTCGGTAACATAGAATGATATCAAACCTTAACTCATCTAATGAATGAAATATTTTCTCATTCTTAGAATAGTCATATATATAGGATATCAAAATAATCAAAACAACAAAATCTCATCATTGTCTAACTTAGTAATAGTTTCCCATTGAATAACTTATTACTCCCCTTCATTTTCATTCTTTCTGTGTCACTTACCGACATCTTTATACTTATCAAAACATACTCATTAAGCTATGACAACATCATACTGAATCAGAAAATCAATTGATTGACATCAATGACAAAATAATATTATTAAGACAGTAATCATCCTTTCTTAGTTATATCCACAATCTTCAACAACCTTCTCAATATCCTCATACCAACAAACTTACTGGAATACCAACAATCTCCCTTTGTGAAATGCTAATAGGATCATCAAGCATCACATGTCACATAGTATGTCTAACATCATCAAGTGTCAACTAGGATATAAATAGATTCACAAATAATCAATAATATATCAATATCATGTCTAAATAGGTCTATCAAAGCACAAAAAGGGAAAGACAAATCAGGGAGGAGCACTACACTATTTCTCCTCTATTATTTTTAATGGTGGTGTATAAGGTTCTTGCCGTTTTTGGATTTCTTGGTGTGTCCACACCTACTATCATATCCTATAGTATTAACTTCTTAACAATAACCTTATTGTCTTCTCAAGGTTCATTTTTAATTATGATGGAGTGTTAGAAGGATCTCCAAGGTCTTTAGGAGGTTCTTTTGATTGAGCCATTGATTTACCCTTTTTTGAACTTCCTGGTTGCTGCTTTTTCCTTTCAATTTTCACTTTATTTGCTATAGACAGATTGGATGTCTATTGTTGGAAAGAAGGAATTTCATGCATTTTAATAATTTCTTCTCTTTTCCTTCTCTCCCGCTTTTCTATATACTTTATTGAATCTTTTTGATCCTTTAATCAGCTCCACTCTAGAGGAATCTTTGCCTTGAGCTACATTCTATTGATATTCACCTTGATCCTTCTCTCCTTCCACTTCTATGTATATATATATTTTCCTTTATCTGCCTCAACAACTTTGTTAGTTTCCTTATCATGTACCTCTTTATTAGGCTAATTGGTAGACATTTCTTCTCTTTTCTCTTTCTCCTCAACTTTCTCTATTCGATTGTCATGTGATTCTTCTTGTTGTTCTCATATTTTTTTGTACTAGGGACCTCCTTCCCTGTGCCTTGAAGTTTTTCCTTTTCTACATTCTCATGTGGAATTTGTTCCTTTTTAGCCTTTTTCTGCACATGAATCTCTGGTATTTTCCTCCACCAATCTCTTCATAAGTCTCTATTTCCTCTAAGCCTTAATATGTTGAATGGATCTCCATAAAGTCCTTTGGAGGCTCAGGAAATTTGGTCTGTGCTGGAGATGGTGTTGGTTTTCTTTTGGGTGTTGACCTCTACATTGGTTAAGGCTTATGTGGAGATGGAGTAGGAACTGTGATATATTGGGCTTCTTCCTCTTATTCTCATTCTTTAGGATTCATTCCTAAGGGTGATTCTCACTGGTGAGATGGAAGCCTTTGGCACTGTTGAGAGGCTAGTAGTAATCCTTACATCAATTGCCTTGTCTAGGAACTCTAACTCCTTCATTTTATTTTGTATTTTTTGTATTAACTTTGTAGCTTCCACAAGATATATTTCTTCTTCTATTTCCTCTTGGTTCCTCTTGTCTCTATTTTGGTCCTCTGATAGTCTTGGAAGATGGATTCCCTTTCCCATTTTCTTTAAATATTCTCTAAGCATGGGCTCTGAGAAGCTCTAAATTAATCTAGGTTATTCTTATCTAGATAACCTTATCAGTTACTTCTTCAATGTCTATTCTCCCTTTTAGACTACTTAACTGAAGTAAGGGGACTTTGTGATACCTTTTATTCTTCATATATAGGGTCTAGGATCTCTCTACCATCAAATAATTTCTTTGTACTATCTTTATTTATCCCGAAGGATTTCATCTAAAATGTTGTTATCCTAGAATACATAATTTTTCTAACTTAAAATTGGTATTGCAAGTTGACCCAGGAGTCCTCCTAGGTTGGCACATGGTTAGGAAAAATATTACGCATGATTTTGTTTAAGTTTTTTGTAGGATCATAATTATTTTTTGCCTTGTATGTCTCCAAATTCAAAGCTTGAATCTCATAGATTCTTGTTCTTAGCACTTGTACATTTGAACATTTATGAAATCCTAGCTTAAATGAAAATTTGACAATTGAATTATGCTTGGAAGTTAGAAGGGCCTGAACCTTTGATATATATTTTATGAACTCTAGTAGGATGACCCTAACACTACAACACCTTGGAAGGAGGAACACTTCTTGATGGAATCTACTCAATCTTATATATGTAGACCTATGGTTATAGATAAACTAGCATGCACGTGTCTCAATAAGTTTTATTATATTAGTAGATAGTCTATAACTCACATCCATAGCTAACCAATTGATGATTGCGTAGATAAATGCATCATTTACCCATTTAAAGTATTTTTTATCCTCCTTTTGGGATAGTTGGATGAATATTGTTGGCAATATGTGCAATATGTTGTCATTGATGTCAACTTACCATTGATGCCAATCTATCATACTTGTATAAAGATGGATTGATGTAGTTGAAGAGGTTGAGAAATGGTTTGAGACTAGAATGTATTAGAGAGATGGGTTGATGCTAATGAAGATATGGCTCAACATGTTTGAGGACAAGCAAGGAAATACAAAAGACCAATATAATATGATGATACCAATAATGTTTGAAATATCTGTAAGTATCAGTCACATATTTTGGATACTTTTGGTTTTTTGAGAAGTGTAATCATATGGGATGATTTATACATATATCAAGGTGTAAAGTGAATTTCTGTAAAGAAGTGTATGTTTAGTCTTTACTTGAGTTTTTGAGAAAAGTTGTCTAAGGAACAAGAGTCTTTGTGTTCTGGTCTACATTCCTTTGCATTGCATGCTTTGGCCTTGTAGTTTTGGAATTAATTTTGTGAGTTACTAAGGAGGTTATTTCCATATTTACATGTCTTAACACTTTCCATAGTAAAAGTTAAAATTGATTATTCTTTATATTGCACTATAACAAAGTTAAGTGTCTCAAAACTTTACCAATATGCTCTGCATTTCTTCATGGTGATGTATATGGTTGTACAGACTTGGGAATATTTCTAGAGAGGTATAAGGCTTTATTTATACATATTTTAAATGATTTGGTGTACCAAATTGCATTTTTCCAAGTATTGAAGTGCTACAGTCAGTCTGCTCAATGATTTATTTTTATTAGTGCAATGTATTTCTCTACTTGCACCATTACATAATGATCAAAATATTTAGAAGAAGGTTGTAGGGATTTTGTGCATTGACTACAATGCTCATATCTTGATCAACATAGTGTTATTGGTCTCTCCTTGGTGGCACAAAGGTGTACAATTAACAATTTTAGAGTTGTTGTTGTTGTTAGTTTGACAATCTTGTTTCCTTTACTTGTGGTTTGATATTGACCAATCATATTTGATTTTTAGGATGTGTTGTAATCTTTTAAGGCCTAATTATGCTTTGGGTTGATCCACAACTCATTTTATTTCATTTTGCTTGTGATTGAGGCTAACTAGTGAAGTGTTATATGCTTTTGATTAAAAGCTATCTTGGAGATAACTTAGTTGGGGTTTTGAGATGATGCAAAGGATATATATAGAAGTTAAAATAATTTTGTGAAGGGTGTTAATTTAGAAAAAGATGGAGTAAGTCTACAAAATATGGAGTGCAACATCTGCAAATGATAGATGCATTTTTTTTTAGTAGTTCATGTTCATGTTTTTCATTGTAATCTTCATGTATCCTACACCGAGATAATGAATCTCTTCAACAGGTCTTTGTATCTTTCTCAACAAGTCAGTCAAGAAGTAGTGGGCTTCCTTAGGTAGTGAGCCTTAAAACAATATTATAATAATTATTTATATATTGTGAGATAACTGTCATTGTGGTTTTTTCCTTACTGGGTTTTTTCAGGTAAAAATTTTGGTATCCTTGTGTAGAAAGTTGTGGTGAATTCTTTGCTTTTAGTTCTTCATTTTGGTAGATCTAATTTGATATTTAATTTGTGTTTACATTTTAGTAAATACCGTTTCACCCCCCCTCATTATTTTGGTGTGTTCAACAAAGAAGTCTCATACTTGGTTCAGGCCTGGGCCCTCTCCTCTTCTCTGCTCCATCTCCAAGCCCAAATAGTTACCATATGCAATTTAAGGCTCGAAATATGACTTATGAAACTTATCCTGTATCTTTCCAACTAATTTCTTCAAGTGCTTCCTATGTTTGTCTACATCTTTCTCATATTCACCTTAGGCTTTAGTTTCTGGAGTTTGAAGAACTATGTCATACTAGGATAGGTCAAATGTTAGTGCCACTATGACATTACATTTTGAGTCCACATAGTTCTTGTGGACTTGGTTACAATACCAAGCTATTTCCATTATCAGCTTAGGATTCTACACTAGATTTGTGAACAAGGTTATAGGTGCTAATCTTGAGTTACCTATACTCTTGTATTTTATAGTAATTTTATGATGAAAAAAATAAATTTTCACTACATTCAGATTGATGTATCCTATCTCTGTCTCTATAGCCATTTTTACTTGAGATCCATACTTGGATATGGTCGACACACCTTCGTATAGATACTTCATTGTTAAAGGTTCCTTTTCAATTTTGAGAGCAAAGTTTCCCTTCCCCTGACTAGATTTTGGGGATACTTCAACTACTCGTACTTCCTATTGAGACATTTGAATACCTACAAAGTTAGAAAATATAATTATAAACCCAAAACAATTAGTTAAATCCATTTGTTTTATCAAATTCTATTAGTCTATGGAGTTTTGGGCTTTTGAATTTTTGGGTTTTGAGAGTACAAGAGGTCCGAGGATCAAGAGTTTGAATGGATAAATATTTTATGGTTTGTTCCATAGATCCAATTGGGACCTGAAATCTTGTTTGAATAGTCTATTATTATAGTTTTGGACCCCCAAAACCAAAATTTTGGGAGTTATAAGATTTTAAAATTTTTGATCTTTGAATCTCTTTGGGACTCGAAGTATCATTAGGATGCGTTGAAAATGCTAGGTCAAGGGCCCTATGAAATGGGTTTTCAGGTGGAGGATGGTTTTGATGATAAGTTTTGTATGTCTTTTCAGGTCTTGAAATTCTAATGAAATGTTTTGTAAATTGTTAAGTGCAAGAAGTGAGTCTTCAGGAGTCTTAAGGTCCGAAGGATAAATTATTAAAGTCACTTTAGGTTCTAAATTCAAAATGATTTCTTTAAAATGATTAAGTATAGATAAGGGAAATGAGAAACTAAAAGTTACATGGTTTAGAGGATAATGTCAAAAAGTTCACTCGGGACCCAAAGTTTTGAATTGTATACAATTTTACACATTAGTGATTGTGGGCCTTAGGTCTTTAGGGGTTCTAAGGTTCAAAGGACCTAGTCCTTGGTTCTTCTCAAAACCCAATATCTTGAAGTGGCTACTTCATGGTTTAGTTAACTAGAGATTTTGGATCTTTAGAAGTTTTGAGGTCTTGATGTCTCATTGTTTATGTTTTCTGATTTGTTCATAACACAAAGTCCTTTAGAGGATAAAACTCAAATTTTGTCTAAGTATTGATAAAGGGTCTTAAGACATTCGAGGATTTAGGATCATGAAGGTTTTCAAATTTGTTGAAGGTCTAACCATCCCTGTAGGACCCATAGTCCCAAAGCCCCAAAGTCTTTTTTAAAGGTCCCAACACTTTAATGATTTTAAGGATCGATTTGAGTTGTAAATGTTGGCATATTGGCATAACTGATAGAGATGATGATGTACTGGTAAAGGATGATGATGATATATTGATGGATTGTTGGTGATGATATAATTATGACATGATGATCTATGATGAGTTATTTGTGTTTTCATTGATGACAACCATATTTGTTTATGTTTGGTATATCATCTAATAAGTTATCTAGTTTAGCCTAACCGAGAATGAATTGAATTGGACAACAAAATTACTATGTTGACAAAGAATTGGTAAGCAGGAACAGTGAAGGAGATGGTTGTGGTAGAGATCCATGTTGAGTTAAGTGTTGTGGTTTGGAATGTATTCTTATGACATTATAATGAGTCTATGAATGGAACCACATCATGTTTGGAGAACCGAAAGTCATGTTTGTAATTAACTGTTGTATATTCAGTGTAGGGTTTGCGAACCGATAACAAGATCTTTAACCGGTAATGATTTATGGTTTGGCGGTGAATCATATCATGTTCATTACTTAGTGATGACATGTTAGAAATTGTTTGTGATGATAAGATTTCATTTAAGTGCATACAAGGATCGAATTTCTTTGGAATCAATGAAGTGCGTAGCAGAATGTGTTAAGGGTTTGACATCTTATCAGATCAATGTGGGATGATGTGTTATGATCATTCAACAGTTGTAATTGTCTTGAAATTTATTGTAATAATATATATGATGATTTGATATGATCTATGATGTAAATTTATTGTAAGTTGGGGTTTTGTAACCGACCTAGTTGAAAAGTGTATTTAGGTCGAGTTTGAGAAGAGATTTTGTGTCGGTGATCAAAGAAGGAGAGTGTGCCAAACTAGATTGAGATGTCTGCATGTGTGAAGTATATTGGAGCTAAAATGGATCTGTACTAGAAAGAAAAGAGTGCATTGATCAGATCATTTACCTATTATTTCCTAATAGTTGCAGTAGTGTTAAAATCCCTTAACCGGGTAGGTCCTAACATGCCTGATATTGTAAATCCCTTCACCAGGTGGCTCCTTAACTTGAGTTTAAATTCTTTAGCAAGGTTACTCCTAACATGGTAGAGCTCCTAACAAGGCTGAGGTCAAAATCCCTTCATCGGGAGACTCCTAACAGGGTCTGCTCTTAACTGGGCATTATTGTAAAGCTCCTAACCGAGCTAGTCCTTTAACAGGGCACATTCCGAAAGAGTGCAAAAGTTGTGGGTACAAATTCCCACTATGGTTTTTCCCATTTGGGTTTCCACATGAAAAATCTCAGTGTTCATATGGTGGTTGATTTTTTTATGTGTGGATTTGATATCCTTACATTGCTTACATGTTGATGAACACATGAATGAGTAGTTTTGTAAATCTGCTTTAAGTGATTGATTGAGTAGGCACCGGTATTGGTTATGAACTACTTTTGAGAAGTATTTTCAGATTGGTGAATGATTTCAATTGATTATTGTTGTTTCATAAAATTGTGACCCCTACAACTTTAACCATATTTGGGGTCCTCACCTTGGTGACAACATCTCCTTCCTTAACCGGGACCCACTTTTGTATTTCTAACCCTTCTTATTTTCTCCTTTATGTCTTGTGGCTACTCTGTATCTTGTTTGGGGACCAAAATAGGGAAGGATAGGGGCATGGAGTCCTTGTCCCCCCTAGGAAAAGGGCGTGGCACCCCTATCCCCCTAGGATAGTGGTGAGGCACCCCAATCCCCATTTCCTAGGGTGTTCCTATTTGCGGGTTTCCTAATCTCCTATGCACTTCTTGTCTTCAGGGTTTGTTATTCTACTTTGTCGACCTTTGGTGGTTGAAAGTTAATCCTTGAGGCATGTATAGAAGGGGATTAAATCCCCTCATTCAAGGGAGGACAAAAGATAGATGGATGGATAACACATAGATAGATAGAGAGCTTAAAGAGAAGATACAAGATTTCAAGGTCATCATCAAGCATTTAAGTCTTCTTCATTCATCCATGGGAGCAACATTAAAACATTCATTTGTAAGCATGTGTATGTGTTAGGGTTTTGTCATGCTACATGCCATTTCATACAAATTTGTGATTACATTCAAGAAGCAAATCAATCATCATCAACAAGTTGCAGATCTACAAGGTATACATCTCCATTGTTTACATTCAAGCATTTGTAATTACTTTCTTTCTAGGTTGATTCCTCAACTAGGGTTTGACTAAGGCAAACCCCTATCCACAACCCCCTTTCTTCTCTTTTCTGTGTGTAGGTTGTAGGTGCACAATTTGTTTTGCGGATTTTGCGGCGGACCATGTACATTCCCGCCATGGTTACGACGAATTTTCTCTAAATTTATAGGGTAGATCCGCATTAGTTTAATTAGCATAGATCCGAAGTTACAGCATGATCCCAAACTGGTAGCACTTCATTTCACTCATTTCTTCTCTCTTTTCCACATAGTCAACAAGTCAACTTTCTCATTTATAAAAGAGGGTAAATCACACATCAACCACTTGCAATCCACTTAGTATTCAGATCCTTATGTCTCTTAGATTTGGATCTAGTGGATTCAACCCCTCTTTTGAATCTAAAGTTCTTCCCAGGTGAAAATCATCCTAGTGGCTTCCTTTCTCTTTCCTAGGTGGGGAGTCACTAGGATCCAATTTTCCACTTTACAATTATTATTACTGATTCACCCCCCCCCCCTTCTCAGTAATAATCGAATCCTCACAATAATAATAAATATTCTCCTCAAACATTTATGAGGTTTGAAATTCTATAAATAGGATCTTTAGGAATAAGAAACTAGTTCGAATGGTTGAACCACACCAAGGAACAATTTTAATGTGAATTTAGGGCATAGTTTAAACCAAGGATGTGAGATGTTGGAACTCTCATAGGGAAACTCATAGATTGAATGATTTGGGGCCAAAATGTTAGGGTGTCATGAGGGTTTGAATCCAACTAGTATTTGAATTATTTCTAAGTTATGAGTGGGAAAGACAAAATAAACTAACCTTAAATAAACCCTATAAAGCAAAAAAGAATGAAAGGAAAAAATAGAAAAACAACAAAGAACATAAGGGAGAAATAGAAAACAAAGAAAGAAAATATGGGAAGTAAGAAAGAACTTTCTTCTGAGAACACCAAATATAAAATGATTATGTGAAGAACATGCACAATAAACACAAAAATTGTGGGAAGCTAGGGCACACAAAATCATGATCTAAAACTACTCAAGAATGCAAAAGATTTGTTCACTAGGGCTCTCAAAATTTATTTTGAATGCAAGGTAACTAAAAAATGAGCTTAAAATGAGATTTAAATAATTCTTTTGGTAAAGGTATACCACCATTAATATGGTAGTTGAGATAGATGTCCATGTAACCCCTAAAAACTTGAATTTTTGCAACACATGTCGAAGAGGCTGGGAGTGGGAAACCACAATGAATAGAGACATGTGGAAAAGGTCTTGAAGTCCCCTTGGGTTTCTAAATCATGAAGGAAATACAAACAAAATGATAGAAAAATTGAAAGGGGAATTCAAAAGGAATGAGAAAATTAGGACCAATTTCTAAGGTCCCTTTAGGACCCAAAGTCCTAAAAATAAAACAAAACATGAGAAAGGAAAAAGGAAAAATGAGGAAAAGTGGGACTCAAAAAGAACATAGGACAAAGTCTCAAGATTATTGTGGGGCCTAAAATACCAAAGGCATAAAACAAAAGGACAAATAGAGAAAACAAAGGAAAATGAAGAAAATAAAGGGGAAGAAGGGGAAAAGGGGGAAAACAAAAGGCAAAGGACAAGAAAGAAAAGAGGGGGACCCGATCTTGACTAGAAAAATGTTGGGGTGTATCTAAAAGACATACCAAATGGTTATTTTCTAGGAAAATTTATTAAGGCAATTTCGAAAACTAGAATTAATTAGAATCTAACTATTTGACTTAGAATCATTTAAGTCTATTTCAAAACGTGCAAACCTAGAGCAACATTGGATAACCAAGAAACTCAAAGGTCACCTTTTAAACCTATGTGTGTGCAAGTGATTTATTTCACTTCATTAAATGATATTAAAATTAGCTAAACACCCATACTCATGCTATGCAGGTGAAACCATCTTGTCTCTTGTGCAATGACACCTTGCGTATTTCTTTGTTGACAGTCAAGCATATATAGCCTATTGCAACTTTGGGTAGAATGAGTTGTTCATGTGTTGTCATTGATGTCAAAATGCTTTGGTTATCACTAATGATTGGCTGGTACAATTGATGTTGAGTTTCTTGTGTAGCTGTGCTGAGAGATTTGCTTCACATTTCTTCTATATTGTACATCTATTCACGTGGTTTGGATATATTTTTAAGAAGTGTTTAGAGATGTTATATTTGAGATTTGGTGTTTTGGATTATAGCACTAAGGAAGTTATTGCTGGACATTGCTTCTCCTAGTATATGTTGTTGTCATTGATGTCAACATATTCCTGCTCTGATGATTGCTGACTGGTTTATGGGGATCATGGTTTGGTGTATGGAGTATCGATAGTATAACTATATTCTTTTGTATTGGTTTTTGTGACCCGAGAAGATTAATTGATCATATCATATGATCTAGTTTTGTAGTTTGTTTTTCTGACCAGTGCTTTGTAGAGTTCAGTATTTCCTCTGGTATATTCAGGTGTGATCAGATCTTGAGCTGAGTCTTTGGGAGATTGTTTGGGATGGTCTTCTATATCTTTAATTTAGATGGTTCATGATTTGGTGCTCCACAAGTGATCTTTCTTCATGATGTTTGCTAATGTTTGAGTGTTCTTGAGTTTCAGACGTTGACAAATAAAGATTAGATAAGTGGTGTTGGCACAACTATTTTTGATGATTTTAACATGCTGATAATCCACATTGATCAATTTGTGAGCTCTTGGTAATTTTGTTGAACCAATGATGTTCTTCATGTTATGCGGTATTTCTAGTGGTGTAGTGTGATGCAGTTGATCTTGGTGTGATTTTAAGTGGTGTTGCATGTTTGGTGATTTGATTTAGGTGCATGTTACATCATGTATATCATTATATTGGTCCAGTGGTTGATCTTTGTATTGTGTGATGTAATTTTGTAATTATGAGTTGAGGGTTTAGCCGACCTTATTGTCAAGGTTGACAAATTGTATAAATAGGTGATATTGTCATGTAATTTTGGTATCGAGGTGGTGTCTGCATTATCAGAGAGTGGTGTATGTGCAAACAAGTAATTCATCCTTTGATATTTTGATTGAGTATAGATTGGTGTTGCAGAGAAGAAAATTGTACTTAACCAGAACTATTATCAGGCATTTGGAGATGCTATTATCACAGTTCATTCCTTCTGGATTGTAGTCCAAATCTTATTGTAAGTCAATGAGACTTCCATGAGGGTTGTAGCCTTTCGGGTTATCATATTTAAGTAGTGAGCTCTAGGCAGTGTACCTGGATGCATGTGCATTCCCCATTGTAATATTTACACATAATACTACAGAGTATCATGTTATTGTAGGTAGGTTCCCATGGTGGTTTTTCCCTTAACTGGGTTTTCCACATAAAAATCTTGGTGTTGTGTGTTGTGCTATCAATTTTCTTATCTTTTTTATTGCTGCAGTTTATCAGATCTGTTTTTGTGGTTAAGTTTGTAGATCCAGTGAAAATTGGTTCACCCCCCCTCTCAATTTTCCTTCATTGTTATTGCCAACAATTGGTATCAAAGTGAGATCCTCTGGAAGATTCTTAACCACTTGAGGAGATATGAGATGACAATTGGAACTAGAGGTGTTATCTTTAAGAAGAGTAGTCTGTGATTTGATGGAAGTAACTATGCTATATGGAAGAAGCAGATGCAAGTGCACTTGAGATATCTTGGAGAAGATTACCAGAAGATTACAAAGAATGACTATTCTTGTCCTTTGAATGAACCGGTTATAGTTGATGAGATCAAGGAAGCTGAACATAATATTAGAGTGAAGGAGGCATTACTGAGTACCCTGACTGATTCAGAGATGACAAATGTAATGGGACTTCAGACTGCACATGAGATCTAGGAGAAGCTTGAACCCTTTATGAAGGAGATAAATGAGTGAAAGTTGCTAAGTTGGAGAGTTTCAAAGGAAAATATGAGATGCTGAAGATGGGAGAAGATGAGAATATAAATACCTTTATGGCTAAGGTAAATGATCTTGTCCTAGGTATCAAATGTGCTGGTGTAACCCTTGAAGAAGATGAAATTGTTGCTAAGGTGTTGAGACCTTTGCTTCCTTCTTACAAACACAAGGTAGTTTCTATTAATGAGTTGCAGAGTGTGAATATAGTAACAAGAGATATGTTGGTTGGAAAGATTGCTACATTTGAGCTGAGTGAATTTGGTGAATCGCATAGAAAGTTTGAGACAATATTTAGAGTATCTGTATTTGGAAAGCATAAATATGATCCTGAAGAATGTAGAATATCTAGATATGAAAGAGAAAATAGAGAGATGGAAGAGAAAGAAAGATAACTAGATGAGCTTGAAGCATTGATTGCCCAAAAATTTCCTAAAGGAGCCAATAAGTATGATAGAAAATTGTCCTTCAAATGTTTCTCTTGTAATAAGGCAGGACATTTTTCTTCTAGGTGCCTGGAGAGAATGGCTAAGTATGATAGGCATGATAAATTTGATAAGCATGATAAACATGATAGATATGAGAAGCATGAGAAGTATGATAAGCCTTACAAGTCTAACCAAAAGTATAAGCATCAGAAGAAATGATATTATGTTGCTTATGAAGGTGTTACAAATGAGGAATCATAAGGAGAAGAAGTTGTGTTTTTTGCCATTAAAGAAGATGGACCGATACCTATTGATTCCACTAGCTGTACTATTGAGGAGAAAGATTTAGCTGCTAAAGTTGAGGAAAAATATGAATGGGTGATGACAGTGGTTGTTCACATCATATGAGAGGTGATAAAGGAAAATTTGTTAGTATGGAAAGGTATGATGGTGGAATAGTGAGATTTGGAGATGACAAAGCCTATGTGATCCATGGTAGAGGTTCTATTTCCTTTGATGGTAAGCATAATACTGATGATGTTTTGTATGTTGAAGGTTTGAAGCATAATCATTTGAGTGTTGGA